>NC_089584.1:30857505-31157505 GCF_019320115.1 Miscanthus floridulus | reverse complement strand
GTAAGTAACTTTAGATGTTATCACTACTTTATATGATATGTTGAAAATCAAAATAGAAACTAATAATTTTTCTTAATCACTTGGGCAGGAACTAGACGATTGTGGCGAGTGGAGGTGCTCACACACGCCAAGTCAATGACATCCTCGGTCTTCTATGCAAGGAGCACTTTGCTAGCCTGGTTGAGTATGCCGGAGTGACAGGGCCGGCCTACTTGTTTGACCACTACGCCGCCGCCCCCGATGCTACAGATCGGGACCATAGGGTATTCAACAACAAGGCAGAGCGGGTGAAGCAAAAGTTGTGGGTAAGTCTTCCTCGCACTACATTGCTCAATACATCGCATTCATTTGACATTCTTGAAATAATGAATGGATACATCGTGTTTGTATGCAGGATTTCTTTAGATGCCAAGACGGACATGAGGCCAGGGCGGATGCGGTGGCTACCAAATGCTACAAAAAACTGGTCGTGGACATGCATTACGAGGCGTGCATCCAGTCCGTCGTAACTTACCACGAGACCGTCCTTGGAATGAAGGTCACCAAAAGGGATGCAAGAACCATGATGTTGACCCGAGACTAGTACTTGCAGGTAAATACATAACATTAATACTGATTCCTTTTGAGATTAAGTAGGCTTAATTTCATCTTCTGATATGTCATGTACTTGATGGCCTATAGATCATTCCTTATTGGTGCATCGCGCATCCCCAGTGCTGGGTACAGATGGTGGACAAGTGGTGCTCACGTGAGTGGGAGGAGACGCACAACTTGTGTCGGGAGCGGCGTTTGATGATGCTAGGTGTAGCACACCATCAAGGCAGCCATAGCCTCAGCGGATACGCAGAAACATGGGTACACGAATTCATTTATTTATTCTAACGCTCAATTCTGCATGATTTCTAATCATCTTGCTGTTTTTCTCGCAGTCGGTGTCACATGGTGGCCAGCCTTGCTCCATCTTCAAGGCATTTGCTATGGCCCACAAGGGCAAGGCAACGTCCGACGTCGACTACAACCCGAAGGACGGGCCCGAGGCATACAGCAATGTGACCGTCCACAACCGCCTCAGTGAGTACACATCGATGGCAAGGGAGATCCATGGGCTAGAGTACGATCCGAGCACTAAGGACCTTGATGGAGAAGTCGTCATGAGGGTGGGAGGAGGCAAGAAGCATGGGCGGTACTGGATTGACGACGGCGCAATCGACTCGGCCGCTACTCCGAGTCTCTCCTAGATTTGAGCAAGAAGCACGAGCACGAGCCCGGCCATACAACCTCGGTAGGACATTTCACACCACCGGGTGGAGGCACTCGAGGTCATTCCTGGTTTATTCGTCGTTCATTGGTTTTTTTCATACCTTTCCTTTGCATTATTGTAACATTGGGGTGAATATATTGTAGGCCCAGCTGGAACAAGAGAGGAGGATACAGGAGCAGATGCAGGCGAAGATGGAGAGGGTGGAGGCCGAGCGGGAGACCGAGTAGCGAAGGATGGCGGACATTCTTTAGTACATGCAAAGTCTTGGTGCCGCTACGGGTGTAGTTCTGCCACCTTCGCTATTCGCTCCACCTACACCTCCACCTCCTCACTATTCTACTCCTGTGAGTATAAATGTTTTAGTTTGTATGTTCATGCTTACGGTCAAACCTAGTGGAGTATGAAAGTTTTATTCATGTATGGTATATATTTATCTTGCCTCACACATGCAATCTCTTCTCCTTTGTGGAGAATCAATCGGCGGCATCGAACGATCCTCATGCTTCAGCGAATCCTTCACCAAATTAATCTCATTGGCCATCTTGGTGATGATGCTTGTGGTTGTTAATGGTACTTCTATTTGCAATTGTGGTTGTAGATGATGGAGCACTTAGATTACTTGTGAACTTATTTGTGATATATTGTGAGACATATGACGTTTGTGATATATATGTGACGTTTGTGATATATATGTGGTGTTGGTGATATATATGTGTTGTTGATGATATATATGTGATGTTGGTGATGTTTGTTATATATATCTTCTGTTTGTTTGCATGGGATGTAAAAACAAATAAAAAAGACTGTTTTCAGTCACTTTGCCGAATGCAATGGCTATGACACTCGGCAAAGTCACTACCTGGGAACATGCTTTGCCGAGTGCAAAGGCCGTTGCACTTGGCAAACATCACTGATTTGCCGAGTGCCACGGGCAAGGCACTCGGCAAAAGATCGCCTGTTTGCCGAGTGTCTGGCCGGTGGCACTCGGCACAGTGGCCACCTTTGCCGAGTGTCTGAGTCAATGACGCTCGGCAAAGCGGCGACCTTTGTCGAGTGTTTGACCTTGACACTCGGCAAAGCCGTCGTCACGGTGACGCTCGCCGTCACGACGACTTTTCTTTGCCGAGTGTCAGATTAGCACTCGACGATAAAGTGCACTCGGCAAAGAGGTCTTTACTGATAAACTGTTTATCGAGCGCCCTTTGCCGAGTGCCAAGCTGAATGTGGTATTGTAGAATGGAGTGAGTACTCGATTTCAAACTGGAAGAGGAGGCCGGACACCAAATATATATACTACTAGCTCCCATAAGTACTGATAATAAGTTTCATACATACGTCATACATGCACATATATCAACAGGTACGTAGTGTGGCACTGTGCACATGGACATATATAGTCACATGGTGATGATACATGGAATTTATTCGACAAATATATGTGACACTTGTGTAAGGAGGAGCGACTAGCAAGCAACATATATATATAGTGTGTGGGCTGGCTAGTTAGGTATGTCCTTGAAGTGAGGCTTAGCCATGGTGGGTGAAGGGTCGTAGCGCCCGTAGTCGTTCATCTTCACCTGCCTGAGAATTCTCTCGTGGACCACCACTGCCATTTCGTCGTCTTCTTGCAGCTGCTGCATGGATTCCGATGTCTCCTGCCATGCATGCATGAACAATTACACGCTAGCTATACTTGTTATAGGAGAACACAGCGAGATTAGGGTGCAAATATATAATATAGTGTGAAGATCGCGATTAACCGCAACAACTATTGCAGACGTGCAATATTAAATAAATAAACTGATGTCTAAATATTCCTTTCATTCCAAATCATAGTTCATATAACTATCTGCAAGGGAATTAACTGGTACAACTACAGATAATATATTGGGGACACTTTCGACGTATTTCATATATTTATATATATATTGTATGCTAAATATTTCCTTCATTTCAAATCGTAGTTCATTTAATTTTGGTTTTTTAATTAGTTTGATCTAGTTTTTAGGAAAACGTATTTGTATCTACAAGTTCAAATAAATGCACTATCAAAGCATAGTTCAAGAAAAATTAATGAAGCTAATTTGACGTCATAAATCTTGTGGCATTTCCTCTAAATAACTTGGTCAAAATTATAGAATTATTGCCATTTGATACGACAAAATCTAACCAGACTATGGGGGTGTTTGGGACTACTTCGCTCCACGTTTTTAGCTCTGCTCCATGTTTTTTAGCCAAACGGTTTCAGCTCCACGCACTCTGTTCAAGAAAAAAAGGTGGAGTTGTGAGAGCACCCACAAACTCCAATTTTTTGTGGAGCTGCTCCACGATGGAGTTTGGAGAGCAGAGTTTGTGGAGCAGTCCCAAACACCTCCTATAATTTGGAAGGGATTCAGTATTTGACTACCTCCTATAATTTGGAAGGGATTGAGTATTTGACCAAAAAAAAGTGCTTTCATATATCCATACTGTAGCTGCTACCCATGGATTGTTTAAAGTTCAGTTCTGGGGATCAAGCATCACTATATCCAATATAGATATATATGGATCTATGTGCGTTCGATAGCTAGTATCTATTTGACAGAGAAACTTATACAAATTGTCCCTAAAAAAAACTTATACAAATTGGCTGCGCTAACTGGTCAAATAGAACTGACTGTCCTAAAGGAATAATGCACGGAATGTATAGAAATAAACCATCTTGGAGTTGGAAAATTGCGTCTGATTATGCCTAGTCAACGTGTTGCATGTTCTATTGCCGTGCTCTTGAGAAGAAGAGGGAGAGGACGAGCCGGCCGGGGGCCAATAGGGAGAAGAAAACTAATAATTAATCCCATATTCGGAAGACTTTCAAGAAATTCTTCCAAGTTTTTTACATTAGCTTTTGTGCAATGCCATGATAATAACATGATTATATATAGTTGATCAATATACAAGAGCAAACAGAATATATATGCATCTCTAGCTAGCTGGATCATACAGTATACATAGTTATTATTCCTCCTTTTTTTAAAGTGTAAAATATATATATATATTGTTATGTACCATTGATTCTGATGCCTCATCTTTGTTCAGAAGCTTCTTCCTATGCCCTCCTGCATCAAGCAAAAGCTCCACAAATCACTACAGAAACTGAAGGACGATAAACTAGTATGTATATATGGGTCACGCACGTGAGATCTTATTCTTACCACACATACAAATCTTGTAGAACTGGATTTCTAATATATATAACAGTTTAAACGAAGAACGTCTTGGAAAAGAGAAGAGCACACACATGACCTGAATTGATCAACAAAACAACCAGCTAGCGCGCTAACCTGCCATGGCGGAGAGCAAGAGCGACGCCAAGACGAGGGCGACAAGATAATTCGACTTCCTGGGCTCCATGGCTAGCTCGCGAGGAGCATGCAGCCAGCTACCTTGAAGAGGGAGAGAAAAGCTTGGGGAGCAGCAGCAGCAGATATGGCCGGAGATGTGAAGAACCTGCCTTTCCTTTCCTTGGTTTGGACACAAAGGAACCTGCAGGTGCGAGCTGTCTGCAAGAACTAAGAGGAGGGCATGCACTGGCTTAGTGGACAAAATAATGGATTGTATATATATTGTCATTTATTTTGTTTCCCTGAGATATGTGAATCTCAGTGGAGTCCCTTTTGCAGGAATGCTGTTTATTAAAATAACAAAAGGTAGACTAAAGGGGCTGGTCAGAGCTTTCCCTGTGGAATTTTGAGGGTCTTTGTCATCATTAGACTTGCTGGTTCAGCCTGTTTGATTAACAACTAGCTAGCCCCATAAGCTAAAGCTGGCTTAAGCCACTGACTTGTACCAGTACATGCCATGCAAGTAGTCCCCTCTTTATTTATTATTGTATTTGCTGGTGCATACCAACTGCATGCCTTGAGTGTAAGAATGGTATGGTATATACATATATTTTTTTATGATGAGAAGAGAAATTCTCATATGAAGCAATGCATGCCCTTGAGTGGATGCTGGTTGCTCACAACTATGGTGCCTTGTGGGTTCCACAAGAGGTTAGAATAAATCAATTAAGTGAACATGAAGGAATTCTAATTTGTGTATAATATATATGTGCATGCAGTTGGACAAAGGGTGGTCATTGGTCAAGGATCTGCAGGGTGTCTGATGGCCAGACATGGGACAACCATCAAGGCAACCAACATGCTGAGCACCAGGAGTCCAGTACCTCAGATAGGAACCATACATGATGCCTCTGGCTAATAACTTTTCTGGCATGCAGCCAAAGAATCATGCGGTACCTCTAGTTTAATTTGTCGTTTAACAAAACGTCTCTGTCCTCAATAATACAGAAGTATTTCTACAAATAGCAATCACAAGAGCACATGAAATGATTTCATCAGATTTATCATGAAGAATACCTCTAGTGTAGGATTTTCAAGCATTTTAGGTATTGTTAATTATTAAATATATCGAAAAGTCATTATTGCCAAAATTGTATATTATACTGTAAGTATCTGAAATCCTTGTTACCTCTAGTGGGATGAATAACATATATTAATTTGAAAGTGCACGCAATTATATGGAGGACAGCGTTAAAAAGAACTGTGCTACGCAACAGTCAACATTATGGGCTATACCATAAACTATTCGAAACATAAATACTTTAGCTAAAAGAGTCTGATAAAAGTATATGATCGTCTTGTTAGTGGGGAACTGCTTTAGTGCTTCGGAATATTGTGCCGTCTAATCAGATTAGGGGTGGTAGACAACGAGAATCGTAGCTAACTAGTGGAGAATAAAGACACCCAATTGCATGGACCTTTTCTTTTTGAACATGACTAAGATAGAGTCTGGTTCAACTCAAGTATTTCTATATCTATATGAAGGAATGGTTCTTCCGTACGTTGCCTGACACGTTTCTCCGATACGTGGGCTCATCTTGTCATCCACAACCCTTCAGTCAATTGTACTTAAATTCATTCAACGAATTGCTTCGCCGTCAGCAGGGACCTGGCCGTCAGTGCTCCATCCACACACTTGCCTACCTTTCTCCGATCACTACTAAGAAAAAAGATCTGTAGCAACGGCTTAATTTTTTTTAGGACAGCTGTGGATGGAGCCGCCCCTACAGTGAGCGTGCTTGGGACCCACGAGACCAGCCGCCCCTACAAATGACACAGTAGGGGCGGCTGGTGATACGAGCCGCCCCTACAAATGGGTCGATTTGTAGGGGCGGCTCACTCACCAGTCGCCCCCGGTGTTGAGATTTATAGGGGCGGCTCAATAACCAGCCGCCCCTACAAATGCTGCACGCAAGCAATCAAATAACCCAACAAATAAATACTCGGCTTCAGCTTGTCGTTCCAGAGGCTTCTTCTCACCCCTCCGTTCTCTTCTTCGCTTTCTCCCTCCCTCGCTCTCCCGACGCCGACAGGGCGATGGCCGCTGGCGAGCGCGGCGTGGAAGCTGCGGCTGCCCCCTCCTCTTCCTCCTCCCCCTCGCATCGTCTCTCCCCCCACCCCCACCGCTGGCTCCCCGTGCGAGGCGCTGGTGGCGCGACGGCGCCCCCCGACTGCTGCGCTCGGGAGCGCCGACCACCATCGTCACCCCCCCGGCGAGGTCACCTCCTCCGAACGCCGCGGCCTTCTCTCCGGCCCCTGAGCTGGCACGTCAACCTAGGCGGATGGCCCCCGGTGCAGCCATGCCGTCCTAGGGTTTGGCTGCCAATCGGCGCGTACGCCACGCCGCCACCGCGGTGCCCAGTTCTTCGTCGTGCCCTTCACCGACAACAAGCACCCAGGTATGCCGGCCCCTTCGTTTCCTTTCCTGCTGCGCGAAACCGAGGACCTAGGATCTGGTTCATCTTCCCTAGATCTGGTTCATCTTTCCTAGATCAGGTCTACGATTCTTCTGGCATACTCTGCCTTCTACCCCGTGGAGGCGCGTCGGAGTCTCTCCCTTGCTGATTTGAAGGCTCGTTCGCGGCCGCCCCGAGCTCCGTCGTCGGGCTCTAGCGCCACCGTGGCCGGCTGCAGGGTCTGGTCCCCGCATCTGGGGGCGTGGGGGCCGGTGGTGAAATAGTTCACGTCCTCTGTGCTCTCCACGTCTGCCCGCTTCGTCGCCGGCGCCATTGTGTTCGTACGCCTCCTCTTCCCCAGCTTTTGCTTGCTAGTAGCTTGCGTGTGTGGTTTGCTCGACTACTCTAGGTACTTGTGAGGAGGGGATCGGGCTTGTGGGTTTGGCTTTCTTCTTTGTGGCTCTGTGTTTTAGAGCCCAGATCTACTACCAAAAATGGATGGAGGTGTTGCTTTACCTATTAACTGCAACATTTCTACTATCTGATTTTGCTATGTAGTTGTTTGATTGATTGTTCTAGGATTTGATTTGAGCTCTCCTCTGTGGGCTAACTCTGTTTACTTTGTACTTGCATGAATGAACTCTGCATAAATTGTTGTAATTAAGGTTACATGGTTTGGTTTGTCAACCTCTAATGAGTATTGCAGCTACTGATATATCACAGTAGGGTCTAGGTCTTGTAAAAACATCGTCCTATTCATTCATGTACTGTTAGTAGGGTCTGTTTGTAAATTCCGTAGTTGGCGTTTTGCTTCTGTCTTCCTCCAATCAGGAATCTCCCAATTTGATTGGTGTTCAGTCTTGCAATAGTTGAAGGGAAGATTCTAGGTAGTGTTTCAACTTTTGCTTGTATATCTCTTTCACTTCATCTAATATCTACTATGATCAAACAAGCTTTTGCTTGTATATCTCTTTCACTTCCTGCATTAACTCAATCCTCTCAACTACTTCTTAATTGCTGAGACCAGCAGGGTGGGTTGAGTTGAGTGGTCAGCCTTTCATAGAAATAGAACTCTTTGGTGTGGGTGCAGTATGGATTTGGGACAATTAGCATGTTTATGCTTGCGATCTCACATGTTTCAATTTAACATCTCTTTAACACCTGTTGGGACAATTACTGAAATTATTCCTGGATAGCAAAATAGAGATATCATTAATCTTGTGCTAGTACAACAAGTAGCTGAAACATTAGTTGGAGTAGGTCCATCCATTCAGTGGTTGATGTATTGCATTGTGCCCATTCGAGTTACAGCCTTGTAGGTAAAAAAACTACAGTAGTATCTTAAACTCATGCTGGTAAAATAAAACATGAAAGTGATGCAAGCTATTCTTGATAGTAGCTCAGTTTCTTTATAGAAAATTTTCCATGTTAGCTTTATTTGGTGAGTTTATAGTGCAGTTTTTATGATTCCTTACTTAAAACGACATTTTTTCCATTACTGTAGTTGTTTGTTTGATTGATTGTTCTAGATCTGGTTTTGCTTGCCGCTTCATGTTAGTTGGAATTAAGGGTTTCAGCATGGCATGCATGCCAAATCTGGTGCATTCAGGTGATTTCCGATCAGATTAATTTTGCCAAATCTTAGTTTTGCCGAACAAGGACATTTCCAATCATGTGCATGTGCGTGTTGACCCCATTGAATGACAATGATTTCTTCATGCCATCCAAAAGAAAACAAATACACTGCCTATGAAATTAGTTTGGCCTTAACGATCTGGTGCATGACATTAAATTAACTTGTGGGCTAGTTGCCTAGTTTTATATATTCATAAGTGCTTTATGTCGTGCCTACCAAAGATAATTTGGCTCCTACCATGACCAAGAGTGACCTATTTTTAGATAATAGAGGTAATCTCTTACCTCTGTGCCAACTGAGAATGCACAAAGTCATTAATTGTATTGCTCTCTATGTGGTTGCTGTTGTACAACTCAGTGGTCTGTTTATCATAGGATCTGATGTCTATTGTAATTTCCTGATTCATATTATAAACTTTAGCCAATCAATGTCATAGTTACCAACACCGGTTGTTATCAGCTTGCAAGTGACTTGAGGTGCAGCCTTTTGGTCTTTAAAAGATTTTAACTAATTGTTGGCATAATTTTGCACATATAAACAGAATGGTTTCTTTGTATATATATATATATATATATATATATATATATATATATATATATATATATATATATATATTCTTTGTGAATTGCGTGAAGTGTTTTATTCATTGTTAAGAGAGACCAAAGTACCAAACTCATATTTAGGGTTCTGCTACAGGTTGGATAGCAATGAAGAAAACAAAAGGTGGACATTTTGGGGTACTCATGGTACTTGATTGACAACCTTCTTTCAGTAACTATTCAATCTTTCAATACCAAAGGGAGTCAGTTGCTTGGTTTGTGTCCAAGTCATTAGCTCTTTTGGTAACACAGTTGACATGCTAATTGCATTTTGGATAGGAAATTTTGAAAAGTCCTGTCACCATTGTACTGAATGAAGAAGCCACAACAAGGAAGGTTCCCTGCTGGCTTGATCCTCAGAGGCCAGAATCATAGCTTCCCGTTGACACTAAAAAATTTAACAAAAGGTGGCCCTGTAAAGTTGATCATAACTAGGCCATTTGTTCTCTCAATTAGCGCTCAGCCCCACATACTTATATGTTTGTATACATACTTGTAACGTTTACTTAGGTAGAAATCCTCAGGACCAACACCTTGTGCTCTTGTGCTTGTGGTCATATTTGAATTATATATGTTCTGGTCAGATTTGAATTATATATATATGTTCTGGTCGAATTTGAATTGTAAATTTGAATTTTTTTATAGAAAAATGTACTGTAGGGACGGTTCTAGACTAAAACGCCCCTACAAACATGTATTATAGGGGCGGCTAGTACTACAGCCGCCCCTACAAATCTATTTTGTAGAGACGGCTGGTGTTACCAGCCGCCCCTACAAATTGATTTGTAGGGGCGGCTGATAACACCAGCTGCCTCTACAAATCGATTTGTAAGGACAGTCTGAAAACCGCCCCTACAAATGCATGATTTGTAGAGACAGTATGGTTGGGGCGGCTGGCCAAACCACCCCTACAAATCATCTAGAGCCGCCCCTATTAAATGTTTATGTAGTAGTGGATGAGGGTACTGTCCGAGAGAAGCATGTTGTTGGATGGCACATGTATTGTCGTCCCACAACAAGATTTCAGGGCTCGGGTCTCAGTGGAGGTAGACTGTATTGTCGTCCAACATGACATCACTTACAATTTGGAGCCACAAAACCTTCCACACCACTTATGTCGTGGCCTGGCCAGCTGAGTCGGAGCGCGCCGCAACTTAGCACGGCTCAATGTGCATGGGTGTGTGGCTCATCTTCTACTTTCTCAACCTCTCAGAAAGGTGCACACAACAACCACCCATTTAAGCTGAGTTAATCTCTAGTCAATTTCTAATGCATGATTAATTCTTTATTGCACTTAGCATTTATTATAGTTAAAATAAGGTTTGGCCAAGCACAGCTAAATCCAACAAAGATTGCTAGTTGTACGTCATGTTGCAACGTGAAGGAACTATGAGCACCTAAGAAGGGGTTGAATTAGGCAACTTAAAAACCTATGACCAACTAAAAACACTTATCAAAACCTATGCAAGTCTATTGATATGTGCACCAATGTTTTGTTGAGTGTGCTGCTATGTCTAAGCAAAAAGGGTTTTGCACCCTAGGTTCCTATCAACTACTAGCAAGCTAGACTTCACAACCAAGGAAAGAAAAATAAATGCGGAAACATAAATGAGTTAGAGAATGCAAGTCCTATGTTAACTTTTTCCTAGGGTATCGAGAAGCTTTCGCTCTCCCCTAGTACTCGTTGGAACCCCTCATAAGCCAAGCACCCAGTCAGGTAACTCTATGGATTGCCCATGGGACTTCCCCACTTGCAAGTGGGTCTTCATGTGGCCTTCTCCCAGACCGCTCCTCGTCGTCTTCACTATCGAGCTTTATGCCAAAATGCCAAGGGCCTTGTGTCCCTAAGTACAAACTATAACGACCGCTAGGATGGATAGAGGGGGTGAGTAGCCTATAAAAACCTTCATGGCACAATTCAAAACTACTAGGAACACCAATTAGTGACAAAGGTGATTCCCAATAAGAATTATGTGTCTAGCCAGATGTAACACCCTAGTGTTAAGCATTTCATTTGACATTTGCATTTCATGAGCACAAGCATCATCCAAGCATTCATGAGCATGAGCATATGAAATTTCATCTTATTCTTATACCTTATCACATGAAATGTTGATTTTATATATATGCTTATGCTTGCAATCATGTATGACCAATGTATGAGATGGTTGTGAGGTCATGAAAACACCTTAGACACATCTAGAATGATAAATGGAACAATGTTTATATTCATGACATAGACCAAATTTGCTTCTAAGTGTTTGGTTCATTTGAAATGCCATTTTCATGGTACTAGTTTGACCAAAGTTGAACAGTAGCTTAGAGTGTTTGCATAGCTGTGTGTCCAGAATAAAAGTTATAGTTCTAGTCATGGGTAACAAACTTTATTTAAGGGTTATGAGCTAATTCAGTGTCTAACATGGTCAAATAGAGCTCACAAGTATCAACAAAATGTTGTTTTGTGACAAGAAATTTTCTAAGAGTTGAAGCTGCTTTCAGTTTCAAAGTAACTTACTTTGGAGCAATGTAATTTGAAAACCAGATCGAATTAGACCATGATCATTAAAGCAAAGTTGTAGTACTCACATAGCTCTACAATTTCTATTAAAGAAGTTTTTGCTAACTCGAACTGGATTAGGAGTTATAGAGGCACAAAGTAGCGCTGTCAATCAGATTCAGCGGCGTCTGAATCGGCGCCGCACGCGCATTGTGGCCGACCGGAGTATGTCGCATGCGTCGCATGGTGGTAGTATGCTAGTGCCGGCCCCACCGATTAGGCCGACATGGGCAACAAAGCCACGCGACGCCGTTGCCCTCCTCACTCGCCTCACTCTGGCTCTCTCTCGCCTTCACTGCGCCCGAGCAGAACCGAGCGCCGGCGCCATCGCCGCTGCACCCTCGCCGAGCTCGCACGCCACTGCCACCACATCATTGTGTGATTGCTCGTGCACACAGCTTTGTTATCATCTTCTCTACCTCACCGACCCGCCATTGCCTTAGTTAGAGCCCATGTAATGCGACATTTTATGTCATCATCGCCGCCATGGTCACGGAGAGCCGCCGAGCTCCGAGCTCACCGTGGCTAGCCCTATCCATCACTCCTCCCATCTCTCTCTCTTGATACATCATCGTCGTAGGTCCTAGAAGCTATAGCCATAGCTCATTGAGCCGCTACCGCGTCGCCGATGTCGGAACGTGAGCCGCACTGCCGTGAGCCGAGAGCGCCACCATGTGGCTATGCATGCTTGGTTTTCTTCCTCGCACGCTTCTAGACATTAATGTTAGGTTAGAGCTTGGTCTAACTCGAGGCAAGAGCCTAAGGCCAATGTCAGCCTCATCGGAGTGGAATGCCGCCATGCCGAGGTTGCGCTCATGCCGCCGTGCCGCCATGCATGCGGCCTAGCTCCGCTGCCGCTCCACCCTGACCTAATCCACACCGTAGAGCTTTGCTAGGGTTTGTAGAAGTCGTAGCCATGCTCGCCTAGCCATGCCCTCGCTAGGGATGGCCGGAGCACCACTGCGCGCTGCCGCCGAGCCGCCATGCTCACCGATGAGGTAGCTCTGGTGACCCTCTGAGCAAACCTGGGGTACCAGTAGGTGCGCAAGAGAGTGGGGAACACGACGCCGGTGACGCTACCGCCGGTGACCTCGCCGTCGGTGAGCTTTCCACCGGTCAAGCCATGCCCCTACTCTGTGTGTCGCTGACGGGTGGGTCCTGTTGACTCGCGGGTCCCAACTATCAGTCAGCATTTGAAATGTTTTTTCTGGATTTATTTTCATAGATTTGAATGCAAACTTCAAAAATTCATATCTAGAGCTAGGAGTATCCAAATGGGGTGAACCAAATTTTGTTGGATTTGTCTTGAAGTGTACTATTTGATAAAAATATGAAATATACTGTTTAGGGTATTTTATGGGAGAATTAAATTGAGCAAGATAAGTGCTTTTAAAATAGTTTCTATCTTGTAAATTGCATAACTTGAGCTAGGAAGGTGATAAAATTATGATTCCAATTTTGCTGGTCTTGTGTGGACATGCTCTAGCTAGGAAAAATATTAAACCTATTGTAAGCATATTTGAAATATGGTCTTCATATTTAATCCTAATTAATTGTTGTTTCTAGTAAAATTAATTGGGGTAAAAATACATAACATATGAGCATACAAATTTTTACACAATATTCTCACGCTAGGAGGAAAGTATGAAAAATATTAAATCCATTGCTTGACACTTTTAACTATGATAAACTATTTTTGCTAAAATAAGCATATATAACTTGTCATTTTTGTAGAGGTAGCTATACTTATCCAAATGTTATGAAATTTGTATAGTAGACTATTAGGTTCATTTGTAGACTACTGTAATGTTCTTAGAATTTATTGAGCACTAGAAATATTTATCCTTTAAATCACCTTATTATCTAAGGAAATTAATAAATGAATATAAATAAATTGGTTAGGCTTAACCATGATGTTTTCTATGGTGTGGGTGATGAATATAATCTGTTGATACTATTAGTAAAGCTTAAAAGTATTGCTTTATAGGCAACTAGTTAATTATTGCTTTATAATTCAACTAGATGGTTGCATGTATAGTTTCTGTTGTGTTGATAATTTCATAATGACAATGATCTTTTCTATAAAGATGGTTAATAATAAAGTTGTAGATAACTTACTTATCTACCTTGTGTTAGATTTTTCATAGTAATGGGACTTGTGGTTTAAAAATTATAGTTGTTAGAAGTCTGCTGTCAGAAATGCTTACTCTCTAGACAGATCTGAAAGATTCATTTGTTTGACCTAGATAACTGCTGAATCACATTAAAATAATTAAAAGAAAGTTGTAGGCAATGTCATAAGCTTTCCAGAATGTCCATAATCATATTATTTTGATGTGCATAACTCTAGTTATGATCAAAACAAGTGACTGCTATCTTATAGTCTAGAAAATGATTTACATAAGTGTTTGTTTAAGTTACTAGGGAAGTGATATGCACCTACTCAGTAAAATAAGATGCAACTTGTTATCATCTTAATACAATGCTCTTGAAAACACTTATGAGGATGCATTTCATCACAACATATCATATCATACATATTATTATATATGCATCCATGATATCTTATTTCATGCTCATGCATATAGGATCGTCCGAAGGGATAACTCTTTTAGAGTTCAACAAAGAAGAAGAGGAGGAACAACAACAACAAACACCTTAGGCCATAGCTCTAGAAGAAGAGGAGCAAACTCTCGAGGACCTCCCTGAGTGCCTAGATCATAAGCCAACCTCTTTCCTCAAAGGCAAGCCCCGGAGCATTTTAAGCCTCCCATATTTTACAAAATATCACTTGAGTCTTTTATGTTTGATGCATTAGGTTATAAGAGTTGATTAAAAACACTTAATGTATAGAACTACCTTGCCCAGATACATATACCTTTAACTCTATGTAGGTCTAGGATAAAATATATGCTTAGCCATGCTTAGACCGATAGAAGTCGGGTGATTTCCTATCACCTGTGAGATATAGGTGGATACCGAAGCATGGTTGGCTATATTTGCTATCATGGAAAAGAACCTTGGGGTAATGTAAATGGAGGCCGGGTGGAGTCTATGTGTAGGTTGACTCATGTGATTCCGTCTATGCTGGTTAAGGACTATACCGTTGTTGGCACTTCTGACAAGATTGAACGCATACCTCTCACTTAGCTGGCCAGATAACTCATTCCGACCACGAAGCCGAGTAGCTCAACTCAGGCCAGGCCCCATTCTATAAAAGTATGCACTCTGGATGGTAGTAAGGATGTGCGGGGAGCCAGACATGAGTGAAAGGATCAAGATGCCCAAGAGGGGGGGTGAATTGGGCAAATTCTAAAATTCTTTGCAATAATTAAACCCTACACTTAGACCACTTCACCCCTTGTGCCTAGAAAGTGTTCCTATTGATCTACTACACAAAAGTTTGCACACTAGGTTCCAATCCTACTCTAGCATGGAAATTCTAAGAATGTAAAGACAAGAATTGAATTGCTTAAATGTAAATGCTTGAAGTAAAGAGAGGAGAAGGAATGCGGTGATGTTTTGCTGAGGTATCGAAGAGTCGCCACTCCTCACTAGTCCTCGTTGAAGCACCCGCGCAAGGGTGTAGCTCCCTCTTAATCTGCGCAAGGATCAAGTGCTCTCTATGGGCTGATTCTTCGACACTCCATCGCGGTGAATCGCCCACAATCGCTCACAACTTGAGTTGGGTCATCCACAAGCTCCGCTGGATGATCACCAAACTCCCGATCACCACCAAGCCGTCTAGGTGATGGCGATCACCAAGAGTAACAAGCACGAACTCTCACTTGACCACAACAAGCCTAATGAGAAGGGTGGATGCACACTTGCTACTCTTCTTGCACTAATGAGGCCTTAATCTTGGATTCTCAAATCTCAATCACCTCACTAGGCTCTTGCTCTCCTTAGCACTCTCAAGGGTGTTTCTCAGCTGAACAAATGGGCAAGAGACCTCCCTTGGATGAATAGAGGAAGTATTTATAGCCCCTCATTCAAAATGAACCATTAGGAGGTTGAGTCAGCGCTCTACGGGGTGACTAGACACTTTGGTCAAGGTGACCAGACACTCAGGTTAGTTGTCCCCGCCAAAGAGCCATTAAGTTGTGACCAAACTCTGACCTACGTCTGGTCAGCATTGGCTAGATGTGCCCGGTCATGAAAATTGCTCTCTAGAACCTTACTGATGTTGACTGGACGCTGGCACCTAGAGTCCGGTCACTTTGCTTTTTAGCGTTTCGTCAGTAACCGGATCCTAACCAGCGTCTGGTCAGCATGACCGGACGCGTCCGATCAGGAAACTCCCTCTTTGGAACCTCTCTAGAGTTGACCAGACTCTGGCACCCAGCGTCCAGTCGCAACCAGACGGCTCCAGTTGATCAAATGAACTGACTAGACTCACCCTTCAGCGTCCGGTCACAACCAGACCAGCATCCGATCAGTCATTTGACCCTCCATTCACTTTGAACTCGAAATCATATGTGAATGAAGTTTGCTCCAATTGATCTTAGGGCTACTCCTGAGCTACCTGGTGTTAGATTTGATAAGTGTGCACCACACCTAACCCACTAGACTCACCTAGGTCAAGTTACTAGTCCATACCCCCCTTAATAGTATGACCAAAGGAAAAACAAAGTCCTAAACTACTCTAAGTGTCTGTTCAACACCAAACAATACTTAGAATTAGTCCATCCTTAACCTTGTCATCCATCCTTTGAAAACCAAAATGATTTCCATCGTAGGGGCATGACAACCATGATTGCCCAATCAATTGCCATTACCATGACCTAACTTAATTGCCTCTACAAACACACGTTAGTCATAGTAATCTCGTATTGTCATTAATCACCAAAACCCAACTAGGGCCTAGATGCTTTCAATCTCCCCCTTTTTGGTGATTGATGACAATACAACCACGAGTATGTGAAAAGAGATGAGGTTTTCAACATGCTTGGTTCATATAAGCTTTTGATAATAAGAGGAAAGGAGTTATACAGCGTATATGACCCAAGCCAACATGGTGTACTCAATAGATATGAAATAAGCATGAGTACAAGAAATAAAGCTCATTTGAATCAGAGTAAAACACGGAAGCAAAGCAAATGAGCATAATAAAGTGACATGACATATATATAGGTCAAAGTAGAGAGCACACATGTCACATATCACATAAATATCACAATCACATGTATGTAGTTCAATGCATGAAAGTAAACGTGAATGCATAATAATGTATCACACATAAAAAACCAAAAGTAATAAATCATAAGCTCCCCCTAGATATATCACTCCCCCTAGATCTAACATACTCGATCCCTCTCCCCTTTGGTGTCAAGCACCAAAACCTAAGGGTCGGTCGGTGGGGCAGGAGCAGACGAGTCAGGTGCTGAGGTGTGGTGAGCGATCTAAAACTATGTAGCATCATCCTCTGATCCAGAGCTCTGAGCTATCTGACCCTCTATCACTGGAACTGAAGCGAAAGTGGTCTAGGTCTGCTCTCAGACTGGCGTGGCCTGTGACTCAGTAGGTATCACTATAGGAGCTGGCTCTGATGATGCAATGGATGATGGGAGTGTCTCTGTAGTCCTAGTAACTGGAGCAACTATGGTAGGAGCTGGGACTCATAGCTCTGGCGGTGTAGGCTGCCCTATAAGCTCGCTGAAAGTCGCACCAAGACTCCTAGATACTAGGGTGTTAGTCACAAGCACTGAGGAGCTCTGAGCCAGTCTGGAACCCATAATAATAGGTGTGAAGTGAGGACCCTAGGCTATCACTGGCGAAGCAAACCACTGGGACACCTGCTCTATCGGTGAAGCAAACTATGTAGCTAGTTGTCCCTGACTCTAAAGCCCACTGGGATGTAGTATTGGAGTCACTGAAGTGGTGGCAGGCTAGCCAAGCTGAGGTGTAGATGGTGGCAGAGCAAGGCATGGCGTGGATGAGACTACACAGTGACTAGGGATGGTGGCACGGGCACACGACGTGGGTAAGCGGCATGGGCAGGTGGCGCGGAGAGGGCGCGGCGGCTATGGAGGCACGATGCGGGCTTGGCGATGGGAGCGTTAGGGCACGAGCGATGTTGGTGTGATGGCGGATGTGGGCTTAGGTCAAAACAGTGGTGTGGTTATATGGTGACCCCCACATGACGGATAAGGAAAGGAGAAAGAGTTCAGGATCCGCATGATTTCTACTGATCGGACGCTCTGGTGGCAACGACTGGATGCTACCACCTAGAGTCTGATTGACTATAGAGAGGTCCAAATCCCCTCAAGTCATGACCGGACACGTCTGGTTACCCTTGACCGGACGCAGCCAGAGTCCGGTCGATCCTAACAATGCCTTCTTCGCTTGACCGGATGCAGGACCACCATCTGACTAGACGGAGGAAGAACATTATTTCAGCATCGATCACTCCTTTGTGCTTCTGTTCACCTCCTGTGAACTAACCGGACGCTAGAATCTAGAGTCTGGTGCAGCGTCCAGTTGCCCTTTTTCAGCAAATCTTCAATGTTCCTTCGCGCTGCCTGTTCCCAATCAAGTCCCAACTTCAATAAGACCTAAATAAACACCAATTGGGACTGATGTGAGTGATCTCTCTCAAACCCTCAAATTTTTTCAAAATATTTTGTCTTAGGCTATACTCCTTTTTAAGAAAATAGGCAATAAAAGGGTAATCGAAAGGAAACGACAAAACAACACACATGCATATGCAATGCAATACTTGAAATTAATTCTAGTTGCTTGTCAAGTTTGATCCTAGGTTAAGCTTCTTCACACGCTTTTCAGCGGTTATCTTAACCATGTTAGACAAGCCCTAAATGCATTACCAAAAAGTAAACATGTTGTATATTACAATGCAATGCAAGGGACAACACAAGCTCATTTTCTAGTGAAGTTACTAAAATCAAGCACATTGAGCTCATTCCTCAATCGACAAAATGTCACCTCATCTAGCGGTTTTGTGAAAATATCCGCCAATTGATCCTCGGTCCTTCCACCTTCTAATGATATATCATTCTTAGCAACATGATCTCTAAGAAAGTGATGGCGGATATCTATGTGCTTGGTGTGAGAGTGTTGAACCGGATTATTAGCAAGCTTTACCGCACTCTCATTATCACATAAAAGAGGTACCTTTTCTAGAACTACACCATAGTCTAGCAAAGTTTGCTTCATGTAAAGTATTTGTGCACAACAAGCACCCACGGCAATGTATTCTGCTTCGGTGGTGGACAAAGCCACACTATTTTGCTTCTTGGAAGACCAAGACACAAGTGATCTACCAAGCAAATGGCACCCTCCAGATGTGCTTTTCCTCTCAACTTTGCAACCGGCATAATCCGAATTGGAATAGCCAACTAATTTAAATCTAGCTCCTTTGGGATACCAAAGACTAATGCTTGGTGTGTGCTTAAGGTACCTAAGGATTCTTTTAATGGCTACCAAATGAGCTTCCTTAGGATTAGCTTGAAATCTAGCACACATACACACACTAAACATGATGTCGGGCCTAGATGTGGTTAAATATAACAAGCTACCAATCATAGAGCGGTAGAGAGTTTGATCAACCATTTTACCTCCCTCATCTAGGTCGAGATGTCCATTAGATGGCATTGGTGTCTTGATTGACTTACATTCATCCATATTGAACCTCTTGAGAAGATCCTTGGTATACTTTTCTTGAGAGATGAAAATCCCTTCACTCATTTGCTTGACTTGAAAACCAAGAAAGAATGTAAGCTCTTCAATCATTGATATCTCAAACTCCTTCGACATCAATTCACCAAAGTCTTTGCAATAATCTTCATTTAATGATCCAAAGATGATATCGTCAACATATACTTGACAAATGAAGATTTCTCCATCAAGCTTCTTGGTGAATAGTGTGGTGTCGACCTTCCGAATGGTGAAGCCCTTCTCAATGAGGAAATCCTGAAGGCATTCATACCAAGCTCTTGGGGCTTGCTTAAGCCCATATAGCGCCTTGGACAACCTATAAACATGATTAGGATATCTAGGGTCTTCAAACTCGGGAGGTTGATCAACATAGACTAGTTCATTTATGAAGCCATTTAAAAATACACTTTTAACATCCATTTGATATAATTTCATTTCATGATACAATGCATATGCAAGGAGGATACAAATGGCTTCAAGTCTTGCAACCGGTGCAAAGGTCTCTCCAAAATCCAACCCTTCAACTTGAGAGAACCCTTTTGCAACTAGTCTTGCCTTGTTCCTCACTACAATGCCTTGATCATCTTGCTTATTGCGGAACACCCACTTTGTTCCAATGACTCTTGCACCTTGTGGTCGCTCTTCAAGAGTCCAAACTTCATTGTGAGTGAAGTTGTTCAACTCTTCATGCATGGCATTTATCCAATTAGAATCTTGAAGAGCTTCTTCTACATTCTTAGGTTCAACACAAGAGACAAAAGAGTGATGTTCAATAAATGAAGCAAGTTTTTGAGAGCGAGTCATTGCACCCTTTGAAGGACTCCCTATGATGAGATCTTGTGGATGAGCTTTTAGTAGAGGTGAATTTTTTCTATCAACCACTTGAGGGGGAGGTTGTGGAGCATCAACATCTTGAGCTTGTGCCACCATTTGATCATAAGAGACATGAGTATCTTTATTTTCTACTCTCCCATCTTTATCACCATCTTGTGGCATATTTGATGAAGAAGGTGGATCAATCACTTGTACATCATTTTCATCATCTTTAGGCTTGATGTCTCCAACTGGAATGTTCTTCATGGCCTCCCTCAATGGTTCATCACCTACATCATCAAGATTCTCATGAGCTCCTTGGGAGCCATTAGATTCATCAAACTCCACATCATATGTTTCTTCAACCAAGCTAGTGGCATGATTAAATACTCGATATGCTTTGGATTTCAATGAGTAACCAACAAGAAAACCAATATCACAACGTGTTTGAAACTTCCCTAGGTGTTGTCGCTTCTTGTAGATGTAGCATTTGCAACCAAACACTCGGAAGAATGAGACATCCAGCTTCTTCCCATTGAGCAACTCATAAGGTGTCTTGCCAAGAAACTTTTGAAGGAATAGGCGGTTGCATGCATAACATGCCACCCATAGAGCTTCAGGTGTGTTGTACTCATCAAGCATTGTTCTAGCAAGTGTGATAAGTGTTCGGTTCTTTCTCTCTACTACACCATTTTGCTGAGGAGTATATGTTGCGGAGACCTCATGCTTGATTCTAACTTCATCACAATAAGCTTCAATGTTTGTGTTGTCAAACTCTTTTCCATTATCACTTCTTATCTTCTTGAGCTTCACTTCAAACTCATTTTGTGCTCTCTTGGCAAACTTCTTGAAATATGAGGCAACTTTGTTTTTGTCATGAAGGAAGAATACCGATGTATATCTAGAGTAGTCATCAGCAATCATAAGACTAGAGATTTCCTCCTAAACTCTTGTAAGTTGTTGGTCCAAATAAGTCCATGTGAAGGAGCTCTAGCACTCTTGTTGTTGACATGAAAGCTTTTGTAGGATGAGTGTTTGCAACTTGCTTGCCGGCTTGACATGCACTACAAAGCTTGTCCTTCTCAAATTTCACATCCTTCAACCCTCTCACCAATTTATTCTTCATAAGCTTCTTGAGTGAGCTCATCCCAACATGAGCAAGTCTTCTATGCCATAGCCACCCAAGTGATGTTTTGGTGAATAGGCATGTCTTCAAGTTAACATCTTTGGAGGTGAAATCCACTAGATATAGGTTGTTGTATCTAAATCCCTTGAATATAACTTGATCACCATCTTTCTTAGATACAACCACTTTCTTCTTGGCAAACAAGCATTAGAAGCCAAGATCACACAATTGTCCAATGGATAGCAAGTTGAAACTCAAAGAAGAAACATATAGCACATTTGAGATTGAATGATCATTTGATATTGCCACTTTGCCCAATCCTTTGACTTTGCCCTTTGAATTGTCACCAAATGTAATTCTTTCTTGACCTTCAACTTCTTCATCTAGTGAGGTGAACATATGAGGATCACCGGTCATATGTTGAGTGCAACCACTATCAATTACCCAATGACTTCCTTCGGTCTTGTAGTTCACCTACACATAAGAGATCAAGCTTGTTTAGGGACCCAAACTTGTTGAGGACCCTTGACTTTCTCAACAAGTGACTTTGCAACCCAAATTTTCTTAGGCCTATTCTTGTTGGGAGGTCCTAAGAACATGACTTTCATTTTCCACTAGAGTCCTTTCTAAGCATGTAATGAGCATTGAAAGCAAAAGGTCTAGCATGCTTGGGCAAGGGTTGTGGTGGAGGAGTTTGACACTCATGGGCAAAGTGACCTTCTTGTCCACACTCAAAACACCTCTTTGGCTTTGGCTTTGACTTATGTTGTTGTTGGTGTTGAGCTTGAGCCTTCTTATCTTGATGTGCCAAGTATCCAATTTCACTTCTATCCATCTTCATGATGGTGTTCATAAGTAGCTCACTTTGAAGATGTTGACCTCTTGTGAATTTGCTCAACCCGGTCTTGAGATGTTCTTTTTCTAACTTGAGCTTCTTATTATCTTCTTTGAGCTCATCATGATTTTTCTCCTTCTTGAGTCTCTTGTTCTCTTCTTTGAGCTTCTCATTCTCAAGAATTAGATCACTATCATGGTCAAAGTTCTCTATCACAATAGTGTTTGTGGTTGATAGATTTTCAAGATCTTTCTTAAGCTTCTCATTCTCATTCTTGATCTTGACATACTCATCATAGTTGCTGGACTCAACCACTTGCTTGCCTTTGCAACTAGAACCTTGCTCAATGCTCTCAATGATCAAATCATCACATGATGTAGCTATATCAATTTTAACAACATGGTTAGTAGCATCATGTGGCTCATTGGATAATAGCTCATTAGAGACAACAAGATTATCATGATTGATCTTGAGATTTGTATATTCTTCTTTTAGCATATTGTAGCTAGTGATGAGCTCATTATGTATCCCCTCAAGTTTATCATGTTTTTCTTTAAGCTCTTTCTTAGAAGATTTGAGCCTCTTGAGTTTGGATGACATAGCTTCATTTGCTTCTCTAAGCTCAACACTAGCCTTTTCCACTATGTCACATTTAGCTAAAAGTGAGTCATTCTTAAGTTCTAGCTTTTCATTCTTAGCTCTTGTCTTTCTAATGATCTCAGTATATTGGTTAAGCAACTTGACAAGATCATCATAAGAAGGTGATTCAAATTCATCATCACTATCACTATCATCATCGCTGGCATGATCATTACCACTACTCTCATCATCACTTTGTACCTTTCATTCACCCTTGGCCATAAGGCATAGGTGTGTAGAGGATGATGGCGGTGGTGTCGGTGAAGATAGTGAAGAGTCAATAACAATAGCGGCCACCTTCTCGTTCTCACTATCATCATTAGATGAGCAACTTGATGAATCAATATTCGTGAGCCAATCACCGACGATGTATGCCTTGCCATTTTTCTTCTTCTTGTGGAAATCCTTCTTCTTACCATCCTTCTTCTTGTATGGCTTGTTTTTCTTCTTCTCATCTTCATCTTCATCACTTGAGTCATCTTTCTTGCCCTTGTTCTTCTTCTTGTATTTCTTTCTTTGGCTTGGGGCATTGATGTGCTAGATGACCAAGTTCTCCACAATTATAGCAATCCATCTTGGAGATTGGCTTCCTTCTATTGCTAGTGAAGAACTTCTTCTTTTTGCCATCAAATTTGAAACCGTTCTTGTTGAGATTCTTAAGCATCTTGGTGGTTCTTCTCACCATGAGAGCAAGACTTGCATCATTAATTTCATTATCACTTGAGCTCTCATATTCAACTCTTGCTTTGCTCTTCTCTTAGTTAGCCTTGAATGCCAAGTCTTTCTTCTTAGTGGAAGAAGAGCCATCTTGCGGTGTGATGTGCATATACATCTCATATGCATTGATCTTTCTCAAGATTTGAGTTGGTGTAGCGGTGGAAAGATCACTATCGGTACGGGACCCATGGGATACCCCGCAAGGAAGGGAGAAGACCTAGTCTAATTAGGATTCTTCCCCTATACTCTTAGTAGCAGTATTATTCTATAATCCTACTAGGAACTCTTATTGTAAACCAACTAG
The DNA here is from genome assembly GCF_019320115.1 of Miscanthus floridulus. Taxonomy (NCBI): domain Eukaryota; kingdom Viridiplantae; phylum Streptophyta; class Magnoliopsida; order Poales; family Poaceae; genus Miscanthus; species Miscanthus floridulus. The sequence continues at coordinate 31,133,568 of NC_089584.1, read as the reverse complement.
GACTCTGGCCTCCTGACTATATAAAGGAGGGCAAGGCTCCTTAGATCGGGAGTTCAGAGAACAATTGTACAACACAACACTTTACAATCAATCCAACGCAAAGGCTAACGTCGACTGGACGTAGGGCTATTACTCGATCAACGATCGAGGGTCCAAACCAGGATAAATCGACTGTCTCTTGCGTTTACCATCGAGTTCTACATACGCTGAAGCCCAAACAATACTGCCCCAGGGACCCCCATGGCAGGCTATCGGTGGTCAAACATTGACAGCTGGTGCACCAGGTAGGGGATTTCGGTGACTTTGCATCTAAGAGCTTGATGGACCTCGACAACATGATCTTCTCAAAGGGATCAACCTTCATCTTTGGTTCATGGATCTATGAGGCAGGCGATGATGGCAAGCTCCAAAACCGTCTCCTCGAAGATTCAGAGCATCATTAGGATTTTTTCATTTCGGCGGCAATGACAGATCAGCTTGCCGGAAGATTCATGCAGCTCGTGATGTCCAATCTGACTCAGATTTCATGACTTAACGCATCTGATTCAAACTCAGGTTCTACTTCTGAGACGAAGTCTTATCCGAGTTCTTTTGGAAAATCGAGTTCTTTTCTGACAAAGCTCCGGAACACGATGTCAACCTATCAAGAATACTACTCGAAGTACACTCAAAAGAAGTTGGGTCCTCTTCTATTCAGACTTCACAACATGGCAATGTCTTATCAGACACGGCTCGAAGGATCCACTAATCCAGTGCTTAGAATGCCACTGAAAGGAGCCTAGGAAGGTCTCGTCTTAACTATAACGTCTCAAGACTGCATCATCCACTGGCCAGGATCTGTTCCTAAGGATAGCGGCACTCAACTAGTCAACAACGCGACAACAACAGCTCTACCCTACCAAGAAGGAGACTCGATCTGTGACCTTGAAGCCTCTACTGAAGTTATCAACAACTCTGGCAGTACAGAAACCATAGACGATGATAGAACAACTCACGCTAGAGAAGTATTCATGATTCGCCGTCCTCGATCACCATTGGTCCCCCCAGAAGCACCCGACGTCAGGTCTTCAGATGAATCCGAATCCAACATATCACCATTTATCTAGGGGCACGATGGTGAGACTGAGAGTCAGAGGCAAGCCAGAGAGAGAAAGAATAAATTGAAACAAGGACATCAATGCCGTGCTAAGCAGCGAAAGGACACTTGGATCAAATATGAGTCAGACCTAGCCGAGTACAATAGAAGAAAATCAGAGCGAGAGGTTGAAGAAGGACGAGCAGTGAATACACCCTACAATAAGATCCGAGAAGCACTAGAAGAACTCAGGGCGACTTCATATCCCAATGAAAAATAAGAACAACTCTGGGACTTCCTCTGATCAATAGTCCTTAGGACGCACGATGGAAGGGCAACATCTCATGAACAGGAAGATCAAAATCAAAGGAAGTCCACCTTCGAGAGACTTGGACCAAGTGGAAGTCACAATAGAGAAAGTAGAAAAAATCATAGTCAAAACGACCGAGTCGAACAACCAAGAAAGGCCAGAAGCAAAGCACCTACTCGGACAGCCACGCAAAACTACTCTCACCAAGACAACAGTTGGCAAGAAGGGGGCACTGAATCAAAATACACAGAAGCTGGAACGCACAATAGATTCCCCTGTTTCGCAAATAGACTTGCTTCAATACGACTGCCTCACAAGTTCAAGCCATCCAACCATTCCAAGTATGACGAAAAGACCGAACCAAAGCAATGGCTCAGGATTTACTCGCAATCTATTGAATTGGCCAGAGGAGACGACGACATCAAGACCTTGTTCTTTCCCATGGCCTTAGAAACCATGCCACTGCAATGGTTTGATAAATTGAATCTAGGATCAATCAAAAATTGGGAGGACTTGCAAAGAGCTTTCTGTGAAAATTTCGTGGGTATTATTACACACCCAATCACCCACGCAGAGTTAAAAGGACTCAAGCAGAAAGGAGGTGAAAGTCTTAGAAATTACTATCAACAATTTGGGGAACTACGAGCTCAAGTACATGACATCACACAATGAGAAGTAATCGAAGCTTTCTCTCACGGAATCATGGCTAGGTGGCAATTTCAAGACTTCTACAAAGAAAATCCAAGAAACAATGAAGAATTCAGATGAACAGTGGAAAAGATGATTACCGCAGAGGAAAAGACATGAGAAAGATTCCCGGATAGAAATAACAGAGACAACCCAGATAGGCAAAATCCTCGAAACAACAGACATCAGGAAAGAAAACATGGACCGGACAACACAGTAGCAATGGCTGACAAATCAAAAAAGTTTTCAAAACCCAGAAGGTATGACGACATTGAAAACATGCGTTGCATCTTGCACCCCAATGGAAAGCACACCATCGGAAATTGCTGCACCTTCAACAAAAGATACACAAGGAAAGATAGTAAAGGGAACAATAAAGAAGACAATCAGAAAAAAGAAGGAGACAACCATGAAGACAAGGGATTCCAAAAATCCAGAGGGACAGTGGCAGTAATCTTTGCCGGGGTTCCAGATTCCATAAGCAAACATCAAGAAAAGCTAGCGTTATGAACCATCATGGCAGTAGAAGCTGCTACACCAAGATATCTCAATTGGTTAGAGTATCCAATCCAATTTTCAAGAGAAGACAAATGGACCAGCATAGGAAACGTAGGCCATTACCCACTGGTTCTAGATCCAACCATTACCAGTATGACTATTACGAAAGTACTAATCGATGGAGGAGCCAGACTCAACATCATTTTTTCAGAAACTCTAAGGAAGATGGGACTACAACTCGCCAGGATGATCACACCAACAAGCACGCCTTTTTATGGCATAGTACCCGGCAAGGCAGCAATGCCACTTGGACAAATTACTCTACCGATTACTTTTGGGACTCCATCGAACTATCGTACAGAGTTCATCAAGTTTGAAGTCGCAGACTTCGATTCATCATATCATGCAATCCTCGGGCGCCCAGCACTAGCAAAATTCATGGCAATACTGCATTATCCGTACCTGTTGCTTAAGATGCCAGGGCCTAATGGTGTTCTCTCTCTCTTCGGAGTGATTTGAAGCGCGCATTTGACTGTGATGTTTAGGCAATCCAAATTGCAGCAAAAGCACAGGCAAACGATGGAAGAAAAGAAATAATCACTGTTGCAGCAGAAATGAGCCTAGAAGAGCTAGAGATACCGGCTAAAAAACCCAGCATCCTAGCACCACCAAAAGAAGCCGACGTCAAGCAAATTGATCTAGGCACCGGTGATCCCTCAAAAACGGCAACCATCAGCGCCCACCTGTCGGCAAAATAGGAACTCGCGCTCACCAACTTTCTTTGGGACAACAAAGATATCTTCGCTTAGAAGCCGGCCGACATGCCAGGGGTCCCAAGAGAGTTGGCTGAGTACAGAATTGATATCAATGAAGGCTCTAAGCATGTGAAGCAATGACTACGATGATTCTCACCAGACAAGAAAGCAGCAATTAAAAAGGAAATTACAAAACTAATGGCAGCCAGATTCATCAGAGAAATCCTCCATCCAAATTGGCTAGCAAACCCAGTTCTGGTATAGAAAAAGAATACGGACGAGTGGCGCATGTGTGTTGACTTCACAGATCTCAACAAACACGGCCCAAAAGATCCGTTTGGACTACCATGCATTGATCAGATAGTTGATTCAACAGCAGGATCTGCCCTATTATCCTTCCTTGATTGCTATTCAGGATATCACCAGATTGCATTAAAGGAAAGAGACTAGAGCAAGACATCTTTCATCACTCCATTCGGCGCCTACTGCTACAAAACCATGTCATTTGGACTCAAAAATGCTGGTGCGACTTACCAAAGAGCTATCCAAACATGCCTCGGTGATTAGATCGGTGAAAACATAGAAGCATACGTAGATGATGTAGTGGTGAAGACAAATAACCCGGATACACTAATTGAAGACCTAAAGCAAACCTTCGAAAACCTAAAAAGATGGAGGTGGAAATTGAATCCAAACAAATGTGTATTTAGAGTTCCTTCACGACAACTACTCGGATTCCTGGTCAGTCATCACGGAATCGAAGCAAGCGCTAAGCAAATTCAAGCCATAACAGAGATGGGGCCTCCTCAAAGTGTAAAAGATGTGCAGAAGCTAACAGGCAGCATGGCGGCACTAAATCATTTCATATCAAGACTGGGCGAAAAAGGGTTACCTTTCTTTAAATTGCTAAAGAAGACAGACAAGTTCGAGTGGACAGAAGAAGCCAACGAAGCTTTCAAGAAACTCAAGGCAAATCTCACATCCTCACCCATTCTCACACCTCCAAAGAAATACGAAGACATGATGATGTACATTGTGGCAACTTCTACTGTGATCAGCACAGCGATTGTCATGGAAAGAGAAGAAGAAGGGCGTATATATAAAGTACAATGCCCCATATACTACATCAGCGAAGTACTGTCAGAATCAAAAATCCGGTACCCGCATGTGCAAAAACTACTCTACGCCCTCCTGATCACTTCACGCAAGCTTCGCCACTATTTTGAAAGCCATAGGATTACCGTGATGACAGATTTCCCACTCGAAGACATCCTACACAACAGAGATGCAACGGGGCGCATATCTAAGTGGGCAGTTGAACTTGGCGCTCTCAATATTGATTTCACCCCATGGAAGGCAATTAAATCTCAAGCCCTAGCTAATTTTGTTGTCGAATGGACAGAAATTCAACAACCTGTGTTAAGTACCATCCTTGATCATTGGAAGATGTACTTTGATGGATCACTCAAGCTAGGCGGAGCCAGTGCAGGCATCCTCCTAATTTCTCTAGACAGAAAGCAACTCAAGTATGTCCTTTAGATATTATGGCAAGCTACAAACAATGAGGTAGAATACAAAGCCCTCATCCATGGGCTACGAGTGGCAATTACCCTCAGAATCAAGCATTTACTCGTTTACGGAGATTTAGCAGTAGTAATCAATCAAGTCAACAAAGATTGGGACTGCACCAAAGAAAACATGGGCGCTTACTGTGCTGAAATACGAAAGCTCGAAAAACATTTTCAAGGATTAGAAATTCTACACGTCCTGTGTGATTCTAATATTGTGGCAGACATTCTCGCCAAGCTTGGATCAGACAGGGCGAAGGTCCCACCTAGTATATTCATAGAGGAGTTATCAGCTCCCTCTATCAAACAACCCAGTGAGATAACTCCTGAAATCTCAGCCAAAGGCACCTAGATCTTGGTAATCACCACTTCATGGACCCAGGTTTTTATTGATTACATCAAAGAGAATAAGTTGCCAGCAGAAAAAGAGGAAGCTACCCGAGTTGTTCGTAGAAGCAAGAATTACGTCCTAGTAGGAGACAAGCTCTACAGAAGAGCCATATCATCAGGAGTACTCCTAAAATACGTCTCATTTGAAGAAGGCAAAGAAATCCTAGACAAAATACACTCAGGTTGCTGTGGAAATCACGCCGCTTCAAGAACACTAGTCGGCAAAGCATTCCGCATCAGTTTCTACTGGCCAACCACTTTGAAAGACGTAGAAGAACTTGTCAAAAGATGTAAAAGTTATCAAATGTTCGCAAGACAAGCTCATGTGCTAGCTCACAATCTCATCTTCATACCACCTGCTTGGTCTTTCTCCTGCTGGGGGCTGGATCAAGTAGGACCTCTCAAGAAAGCAAAAGGCGGCTTTGAGTACATCTTCATGGCAATTGACAAGTTCACCAAATGGATTGAATTCAAACCACTCGCAAAATACAGCGCAGCCAAAGCAGTCGAGTTCATCCAAGACATTATGCACTGCTTCGGCATGCCCAATCAAATCATCACGGATTTGGGTTCTCCCTTCATGGCCACAGAATTCCAAAGTTGGGCACAGGACTGTGGCTTCAGAATAGATTACGCATCAGTCACACATCTAGAGGCCAATGGACAGGTTGAAAGGGAAACAGACTCATACTAGCTGGATTAAAACCAAGATTGTATGAAGAACTAATAGACTATGGATCAAAATGGATTGAAGAATTACCCAAGGTTGTATGGGGGCTACGGACTCAAATAAGCAGAGCCACCGGATACTCACCTTTCTTCCTGGTGTACGGATCAGAAGCCGTACTACCCGTAGACTTGATCTAGACGTCACCAAGGATAGAACAATATGATAAAGGAGAAGCAGAACACACCCAAAGATTAGAACTCGACAGTACAGAAGAAGTTAGAGTAAACGCTACCCTTCAATCAGCAAGATACCTCCAAGGACTAAGACGCCACTACAACAAGAATACCCAGTCTTGATCATTACAAGTCGGAGACCTAGTACTAAGAAGAATACAAAAAACCGACGGACGCCATAAACTACTTAGTCCATGGGAAGGTCCTTTTATCGTCACAAAAGTCATCAGACCGGGCACATATAAGCTAATAACTGAAGACAGAAAAGAAGTAAACAATACATGGCACATCAGTCAGCTACAAAGATTCTACACATGAAAACAACTCAAGGAAAAATATGTATACAAGACACAAGAGATCAATGTTCATGATCAACAAAGATAGCGCTCATCAACAACATATGTACTATTGTGACCTATCAATATTCATGATCAATAAAGATGGTTCTTTCTCGACAAACATATGTCTCATTATGACCTTCCCCGAGTTATTTCCAATGAAAACAAAAAAGCAAAATGGCTGAAAAGACGCTTGAGCATACCGGCCGAGAGCAAAAGAGCTAAAAACATGCTTGAGCCCACCGATGAGGGTAGCTAATAAGCTAACACCCGAACTAAAAAGCAAAATGGCTGAAAAGATGCCTTAGCATACCGGCCGAGAGCAAAAGAGCTAAAAACATGCTTGAGCCCATCGATGAGGGTAGCTAATAAGCTAACACCTGAACTAAAAAGCAAAATGGCTAAAAAGACACCTGAGCATATCGGCCGAGAGCAAAAGAGCTAAAAACATGCTTGAGCCCGCCGATGAGGGTAGCTAATAAGCTAACACCCAGACTAAAAAGCAAAATGGCTAAAAAGATGCCTGAGCATACCGGCTGAGAGCAAAAGAGCTGAAAACATGCTTGAGCCCGCCGATGAGGGTAGCTAATAAGCTAACACCCAAACCAAAAAGCAAAATGGCTAAAAAGACGCCTGAGCATACCGGCCGAGAGCAAAAGAGCTGAAAAGATGCTTGAGCCCGCCGATGAGGGTAGCTAATAAGCTAACACCCGAACCAAAAAGCAAAATGACAGAAACCAAGCCTGAACATAAATCAGAGCAACTTCAAGACAAGACCTTCAAGCTCCTTGTTCCAAATAGCAAGAGGCTCGGGGGCTACACTCAGAAGATCCCAAGAAGCGCTACATGGTTTCGCTCAAGAAAGCACTCGGACAATGCTTGTTCCTGCTCAATAAGACTTGAAGAAAACAAGACGAGGCTTCCAGACCTCTACCATGAAGTGCTCGGGGGCTTGCCGGTCCTAGGATATTTTTGCAACCAGAGATAGGACCAGTTGCTGACCACGCTACGAACCAAGCCGAGAAGAAGAAGCTAGAGATATCACTAAGTCTTTTTTGTACTAACAAGAACACAAAGTTTATCGAGACAACGGTCTATACCGGGTTGTTTACAAGTCATAGATGAAAGCCAAACAAGCACTCGACAAGTCAAGGAAGTCTATCAAGACATCAATCTACATATACCGAGTTGTTTACAAGGCACAAACTAAAAGCCGGAGAAGAACACGATAGATCAATAGAGTTTGTCAAGACAATGATCTACCCAACCCAGGTTGTTTACGAGACAAAGAAATACAAACAAAGAAGACATCAATAAAGAACAAAAAATCTCCATTCAGTTTTCAAGTATAGTGTTTTGTTACAGAAGCTAGAATACAAGAGTCGATTACATCAGGCATTGTCATCAGGAGAAGAAACATCAATGTTAAGATTATCTACAATCTTCCTGGCTAAGTCATCGACCTCAGGCTCCAACCTCTCAACAGCATCCAAGTACTCTTGGCCCTCGGCTTCATCGGCAACCTTGGACAAAGGAAAGTTCGGAGAAAGAACCCGGACCTGGGCAAGGACGTTCCTGGTACATAGATGGGCACACCTCTTCATGAACTCTTAGAAACGAGTCGGCACTTGGGGAATAAATTGAGCCCAAGATTGACCGTCATCCACTAGAGTCCGGAGAAGGTCGGCTACTGACCAAAAAGACTTCCGCAAAGCATTCCAGTTATTAGTAGCCGTTGCCAACCTACCAGTCAAGTCTTGAACAGTCTTTTGGGCCTACATAAGATCCCTATCAGCTCCACGCCTAATCAACTTAGCAAGCGCGAGTTCTTCTTTAGCTCGAGTAATTACCTCCTCAGCTTTGTTGTGGTTAGTACGGATGAGTGTCTTCATCTCTTCGATACCCTTCGAGAGCTTCTGCTTTTCAACTCGGAGAGCTAGGTGAAGCAACAAAAACAAGTCAGCAAAAAGGGAAGTCAGAATAAAAAAAGGAAACAAGCAGAACCCGCAATACCTTTGCACTCGTTCTTCATGGACTCCACCGCAGCATCCTTTTGCTTCTCTGCCTCTACCACCTAGGCATGAAGAGCCTTCTCCTCCTTCTGATGCGTCTGACGCTCAGTCTCCAGCTCGGCCCGACAGCGGTCAAGCTCTACCTTTAGGGTACTCACCTCAAAGGACAACTTTTTCTCGTTTTCAGACAAGAAAAAGAAGCCGGTATGATCATGAGAAAAAGACTGAGCAAAAAGAAAGAGAGAAAAACAAGAAATGAGGATAGGAGAAAAAACAAACACCCAGAGAAAGAATTGCAGAAAAACTTACCTAGAGCCTTTCCCCAAAAGAAGTCGCAAGGGTCGACAAGCTTCCCTAGGCGGCGATTAGCTCCGACAATCGATGAGTGGCATCAAACTGCTGCACCACATCATCAGCCGAAGGCGGACCACCGGAAGCAAGAAGAGGAGAGGAAGAAGACAGCCGAGGCGAAGAAGGCACGACTAGGGAAATCTCCTGGGAAGCAATGGCCAATACCTCTAATGAACCCACCGCCATGGCCACGGTCACCTCGGGAGCTAGAACGGCCAACACCTCAGATGAACCCACCGCCATGGCCACGGTCACCTCGGGAGCCGGCAATTTAGCAGCAGTGGACTCTGTCCCCCTCATAGCCACCTCGGCGACCGTGCATTCCGAGTCCTAAGACTTAGTATGTAAGGGCGCATCAGAGGTTTGACAAGAAGTCGACCGGAGGCTCGGGGAAGACGAAGGCCTAAAAGTTGATAAGGAAACTTGTCAAAAAGAATAAGAAAAAAGGATAACAGAAGCAAAGAAATAAAACCAGAATTCACTTACCCAGCTATCTTCTTCTTCATAAAACCAAAAGAAGACCTCGCAGGGGGAACCATGGCAGCAAAAATGTCCCCACCACTTGGCGGTAGGAGCGGCGTAGCCGGTACCGGAGCCCCGAAAGAACTCGGTACTGGAACTACGGAAGAACTCAGTACCGGATCTACAAAAGAACCCGATGCAGGAGCCTCAAAAGAACTGGTACCCAACGACTACCCGCTACAAGAGAACAAGACCAAAAGTCAAAACAAGAAGAGGGTTTCAACAATAGGAAAACAAGAAAAGAACTCACCGATGAGTAATGAGGGGAGCATCATCATCTTCTTCTTCCTCACTCTCAACCAAGGCCACCATAGCACTAGCTGAAAAAGGACAAAAGTACTCGGTCAAAGATATAAGCAAACAACAAAAGGACAGAGCGTATTAATATGCTCACCTAAGAGCATGCTAGCTACAACTGGAGTACCTGGACGAGTACTCGTCTGACGGGACTTCTTGGCAGCAGATGGAGCAGAAGAAGAACTATTTGCTCGCCCCCTCTTTCCGAAAGTACGAGGAGCTCGAGGAACTAGATGAGGGACATACTCTTCATATACGTCAGAAAATGCGGAAGAAACACCAGGAAGCATCATAGTAGTTTGAGACTTACTAGTCAAGGACGCCCTAGCAAGACTACCCCTAGCCTCCACATTTGCAGGGAGATCATCAAGGGGAATTGGATCAGAGAAACTATGCCCCATTTCCTATAAAAGAGTAAAACAACAAGACAAGGAAGATTAAGCAAAAGTGGATACAACGAAAGAGAATCAAAAGTACCCGAATAAAGAAAAGAACAACTCACAGCGGGGGGCGGGTTCTTTGCGTTGTACTTGAGGACAGCAAGCGAAACGATGCTTACTCCTTTCAGCATCTTCTGGAGATGCTCGAGCACTTCCTCATCAGTCAACTCAAGGGCAGGGACCATACGAGAAGGGTCCTCCGCCCTAGAGTACTCGAAACCATAATGTTCACGCTCCTTCAAAGGTTGAACTCGGCGGCAAAGAAAACTTGAAACAATACCGAAGCCGATCAAGCCTTGCTGCTTTAGAGTGCAAATCTTCTCGAGAAAGGGCTTGATTGTCTGGAGCTCAGCAGTCGTCACCGGGTTCTTTTCCCATCGGTCATTAACCAAGGGACCAGACCCGGAATGAACACAAAGAGGAGGAATCAAGTTGGCAGCATAAAACCAGTCAACACGCCAATCTCTTATAGAATCAAACCCGGTCATAGTCAAAGAATTTACTTCTAAAACCCTGGCGAAACTGAATCCCACAGCCACCAAGAATGCTGGTGTCATCGCGGCGAGGTTGGGGCTTCCAACGAAAGAAGTAATGAAAGAGGGAAAGAGAAGGAGGAATTCCAAGGAAGGTTTCACAGAGATGAACAAAGACAGAAAGATGGAGAACAACATTGGGAGCAAGGTGATTCAGGCTAATCCCAAAATAGCCAAGAAACCGATGAAGAAAAGCAGAAGCTGGGAGGCAAAGTCCAGCACGGACAAAGGAAACGAAGAGAATGATCTCACCAAGACCTGGAGCAGGGACCCGATGCTCGCCTGGAGCCCTCCATTCAGCAATGTCCTTGCTCTAGATCAGGCCATCGCCAACAAGCTCACGAAGCTGGTCTTCAGTCATTATCGGAGCCGGCCAAGCTTTCTAGGTAGCCCTCATGGCCACGAACTCTTGGTTCTCGATCACGGAAAGTGATGACTCTTCATCCACGAAGGTTGCCTAGGACTTGCTCATGGCTTTCTTCCTACCCATGTACTAACGGAGGCAAAAAAGCACTAGGGAAAGAGAAGGCTCGGACGGCGGTGCTCAGATGGCGGCGGCAATGGCAACGGCAGAGTTGCGAAGGCTAGGGTTTTTTCAAGGCGAAGGCAGGGTACCAAAGAAAAGGAGGACAAAGGCCTTTAAATAGATTTTACATCGGTAAAAACACGGCCCACCAGGCCCGTTTTAACACGGCATGAGGACACAATGGTCCATTTACCGATGCAGCTAAAATGACAGACGGCTCAAATCCACACAATGGTATAGTTCAACAGGCAGAATTCAGATTTATCCATCCAGCACCATGGCAGAATTATCATATCACCACATAAAGAATTAATCAACAATGAAGCAAAGAAGGGTTATCTCACAAGGAGTGCAACAACCCGGTTCTTCCAGAAAGAACTCGGAAATCACATCAACAACCAGGACAACAAGAAAATAAAGAATTGCAACTCAGAAGACAAGATTCTTTCCATTATAACTAGTTTCAAAAATAGAAGATTACACATCTTACAAGACCCAACGAACTCAGTACCACAAAAAGCAAAGTAGCAAAGAGGAACCCGGACATGGCTAGGCTCTAGAACGACTATGCGTTCCAAATTGCTACTCGACAGGACAAAACACCCTTGGCTACACTGTTTTCTTCAAAGGACGGGCGCAGTGCATCCAAGGCGGAAATCAACAGCATAGCGGGAAAACATGGAGTAGAGAAGGCCGGCATGCATCTATCTACCCAAGTCCGATGTGATGCTGGATATGATGCTAATATACACCGGACAGTCTCAGGGCAGGCGACGAGTGTGGGGGTATTAACCCCTATACCCTTACGGCTAAGCTTGGGCCGGCCCGGATCAATGGGTCCGGTCCACCCGAAAGACGACGTGTGGCCCAACCAACCTGATCGGAGTCCCGCACAAGGAGTCAAGGCGGATTTGGCGATCAAGCAGGATCCTAGTCGGTTAGAATAGGAATCCTTATCCAGCCACATATGGCAATTGTAACTAACTAGGATTGGTTTCCAGATCTGTAACCCTGCCCCCTGAACTATATAAGGCGGGGGATCCCTCTAAAAAACATCTCTCTCTCATTGACATACAGCAATACAAATCAGACGCAGGACGTAGGTATTACGCCTTCTTGGCGGCCGAACCTGGATAAAACCTCATGTCTGTCTTGCATCACCGTCTTGTTTGTGGCTTGCGCATCTGTCTGCCGACAATCTACTACCTTGGGCATACCCCTAGGTAGACTGCCGACCATATTTCGTCGACAGTGGCGCGCCAGGTAGGGGGTGTGCGTACTGCTCTCCAAGCAAACAAGATGGTCATCATCTCCAGCTCCATGGCTACGCCGAATGGCCTCATGTTCACCGTCGGCCAGATCACCTGGACCACCGGCTCCGACGACTTCATCGCCATGGCCACGGAGGAGGCGTGGATTCAGTCCGCGCCGACCACTACTTCACCTACATCGGCTACGGCTCTGACCACGACGGATACGGCTCCGACCACTATGGATATGGCTCTGACCACGATGGATCTGGCTCCGACCATGGTACATCTAGCTCTGACCATGCCTACATCACCTTCAGCCATGCCGACAACCCGTCATCCGCTTCCCTGCTACAAAGGGAAGCAGATCGACAACACCGACCTGCTCGATTCCATCGATCGGGTCGGCACCAAACTCGCTGAAACCCTAGCTCTGGTAAGTATGATTCAAAGTCAACCTAATGAGCAGGTAACCGCTCCCCACAATAGATCTACCCGACCAGCTCGGACCAGTCGTCCTACGCGACTTGGAACAGATCTCGTGGTCATATCTACTCCTGAGGGGCGCTCCGTTCGTCGCCAGCCGACCTTCGCAATGGGCCTCCGACTCTCTGAGTATGAAGCCTCGACAGAGAACCACCAGGTCCAGCCCTACGGCCTGCGAAACGCTGCCTCCAGCTACGCGTACAACTTACAACATCGCTCGGATCTGTGTTTTATGCACCGACCTCGGCCGAAGCCACGCAACTTCGTCAACATGATTCGGATTGAAGATTATCATGAAGGATCTGTCCACATGGTCCAAGAGGGTGACTCCAGCTCCTCGTCTAGCACCGCATCTGATGCCTCCGTCCACACCAAGCTCCAACATCACGGAGATGAAGGCATCGAATACGATCTGGATATCTCGGATCATGCCCCGGGGTTCCCGCAATTCCCGTCTTTCCTGCCAAGGCGAGGGGGTTTGATCAACGTTGTCAGCAATGATGAACCACTGGCAGTTGGCGAAACAGAACAAGAAAGGACTACACACGAGGCACGCAACATTGACCGGTTTAATCGCCGGCAAATCGAAGCCGAAGCAGACCAGGAGGCACGGCGCATAAGGGTCCAGCCACGTGACCTCAACGATGCTTTCGACAGGGTGGGAGACAAACAAGTCTTCAGGACTCCAAGTGCTAACATAGCTGTTGCCATGGCGATAATGCAACGGCTACCGAACACCCCAGAAACCCAAGCAGTTCGCGATGAAATACAAGCCTATCTGACGGCTGCTATGGCCCAGACCGCGGAGATTGCAAACCAAGCTCGGGCTCCATCCATATCAGTCGAGTCAAGCCATAGCCGCCAGCACCCAAGTCGTTCACAGCCACTCAACCAACGTGGCTCGCGCAACAACGATGGCCATGACGGTGGTCGGGATGACAACCGCCGTCAGGAGGACAACCGTCGCGACGTCTGGGACGATAATCATCGAGACAACCGCGACAACCGCCGTGATAACCGCGGTCGTAGGGCTAATGCAGATGGCAATCGAGATCGCCGTGATGGCAATAACGATCTCTGCCATTACCTTGGTGAACGCGACCTGCGCGCTCGCATCAACCAGAGAGCCGACGATCGAGCATCCCACGAAAGCTATTGCCGTATGGAGTATGACACTGCCCACGGTCCGCCGGGTTTGAAGTAGTTTACTCCACACCTTCGCCAAGTCATATGGCCCAAGAATTTCAAGCTCGAGAAACTTTAGAAGTACGACAGCAAAGAAAACCCTGAATTATGGGTCATGCTCTATGAAACCGCATGCAGATCAGCCATGGCTGACAAGAACGTCATGTCTAACTACTTCCCAGTCGCTGTTGGCCATGCAGGTCACCAATGGCTGGTCAGCTTGCCGGCAATCTACTTTGATTCTTGGCAGGAGCTTAAGCAAGCCTTCATCGACAATTTCATCGCTACTTGTGAACAACCGGGCAACAAGTACGATCTACAACGGATCCGAGACTGGAAAGACGAGCCACTGCGCGAGTACGTCTGGCGTTTCTCAGAGATGCGCATCAAGGTCCCATCAATCTCCGACAACGAGGCAATCAAGGCTTTCATCACCGGCCTCCGCTTCCACGACGCCCTAAGAGACAAGCTCCTCCAGAAGAGACCTGAATCGGTCACAGCGCTCCTAGCCACCGCTAAGAAATATGCGGACGCCGATGACGCTAAGAAGATAATTATTGAAGAAGCAGCAAGGGTTCCACGCTCCGACCACCCTCCACACCGCGACAACTACCGCGACAACCGTGGTCGGAACGACAATTTTGACCACCGGAACCAGCACAACGACTCCCGCGACCACCGCGACCAACGTAATCAGCGGCGTAACCACCGTGATGATTACAGGAGCAAGCGTGCTCGGGAAGACGATGGCGAGGTCAATACCATTAAAAAGGGTGGCGAACGTCGTAATTACGAAGACGACTACGCCAAAGCATTGAAAGGGCCCTGCCAGCTCCATCCTAAGTCAAACCATACCAAGGAAAATTGCCGCATTCTCAAGTCTATCTATACGTGTCAACAGGCTCTGGACACATCCGACAAGCCTAACGATGCAGGGGAACAGTGCAATGAGGATAAAGACGATAATGATGCAGACCCTTGTCACAAGTACGTCAAGCCAACCGATCGCGTGCACACCATCATCGGAGGCAAAGTGTCCATCGAGACCAAGCGGGAACACAAGCTGCTCACCCATGCTTGCTTGAACGTGGCCAACGCCGATAACCTCCTCGCCGATCCATGGCTCCCTCCGTGGTCTCACCGCGAAATCTCTTTCAATAGGAAGGACCAATGGGCCGCAATACCAGAGCTAGGACGTTTTCCCTTGGTCCTTGATCCTTGTATCAATAAGGTCCAGTTCGATAGAGTACTAATTGATGGCGGCAGCTCCATCGATATACTGTTCAAGAATAGTCTGCCCGCCCTAAAGATAGATCAGGAGGATCTTAAGCCATACGAGGCACAGTTCTGGGGTGTTCTCCCCAAACAGAGCTCTACACCTCTCAGGCAGATCACGCTACCTGTGCAGTTTGGGACCCCGGACCACTTCCGCACCGACTATGTCAACTTTGTGGTCGCTGACTTCGATGGCACCTACCATGCTATTCTTGGTCGACCGTCGCTCACCAAGTTAATGGCCATACCTCATTACAGGTATCTGGTGCTCAAGATGCCTACCGAGAAAGGAGTCCTAACCCTCCGAGGTAACGTGTACACCGCTTACACCTGCGAAGATGACAGTTTCAAAATAGCAGAGGCCCACGACCTCTCTATTCGCATGGCCGAGACCATGCTCGACGCTAAGAAGACCTCAACCGACCACCTGGAGATCCTAGACCTCGAGACTCCACGCAAGAACATCAAGTCAAAGGAGCACAAGGTGATCCAGCTGGTCGACGGTGACTCCAGCAAAACGGCCCTTATCGGGGCCAACCTGGATCCCAAATAGGAAGACGCGCTCATCGGGTTCTTGAGGTGCAACATGGATGTGTTCGCATGGAAACCTGCCGACATGCCCGGTGTACCTCGGAACTTGATCGAGCACTCCTTGAATGTCAACAGCAAGGCCAAACCTATCAAGCAGAAGCTACGACGGTTCGCTCGTAACAAAAAGGAGACGATTAGGGTAGAAGTGACACGGCTTTTGGCAGCCGGATTTATCAAAGAAGTGTATCATCTAGAGTGGTTAGCCAACCTAGTTCTTGTACGCAAAAAGAATAATGAATGGAGAATGTGCGTTGATTACACTGATCTCAACAAACACTGCCCTAAGGACCCCTTCGGCTTACCTCGCATAGACGAGGTCATAGATTCAACCGCCGGTTGCGAGCTCCTTTCCTTTCTTGATTGCTACTCTGGTTATCACCAGATTGCTCTCAAAAAGGATGATCAGATCAAGACGTCTTTCATCACGCCTTTTGGCGCCTACTGCTACACGACTATGTCGTTCGGGCTCAAGAACGCCGGGGATACATACCAACATGCCATTCAGGCCTGCCTCGCAGACGAGATAAAAGACAACCTTGTAGAGGCCTATGTGAATGATGTAGTTGTCAAAACCAAGGAAGCGCATACCCTTGTTGACAACCTAAAACGCACCTTTGCGGCCCTCAATACATTCCAATGGAAGTTAAACCCAAAGAAGTGCATCTTTGGTGTTCCTTCTGGTATACTGCTAGGCAACATCGTCAGTTACGACGGCATATGCCCTAACCCAGAGAAAGTCAAAGCTGTCTTAGACATGAAGCCCCCAAAAAGGTGAAGGATGTCCATAAGCTTACCGGATGCATGGCTGCTCTCAGCCGTTTCATATCAAGATTAGGAGAAAAAGGGCTACCGTTTTTCAAACTGCTCAAAGCATCCGAGAAGTTTGAGTGGTCGGAGGAAGCAGACGCTGCCTTCACGCAGCTAAAACAATACCTTACATCACCTCCGGTCCTCACTGCTCCTAGAGAAGATGAAACTCTCCTACTTTACATTGCAGCAACCAATCGGGTGGTCTCCACTACCATGGTGGTCGAGCGTGACGAGCCGGGCCACACCTATAAGGTACAGCGGTCAATTTATTTCATCAGTGAGGTACTCAACGAATCCAAGACCAGGTACCCATAGATTTAGAAATTGCTCTACGCCATACTGATAACATCCCGAAAGTTGAGACATTACTTCGACGGATATCGTGTGGTGGTCATGACCGAGTACCCCTTGGGGGACATCATTCGCAATAAGGATGCGAACGGGCGCATCGTCAAATGGGCAATGGAGCTATGCCCCTTCTCCTTGGAATTTGCAAGCCGTACTACAATCAAGTCTCAGGCACTCATCGATTTCATCGTCGAGTGGATAGACTTAAGCATGCCTGCCTCTCCAAGATCCGACAAATATTGGATGATGTACTTTGACGGCTCTCTCAACATTGACGGTGCGGGAGCAGGAGTTTTTTTCGTGTCACCATCCAAGGAGCAGCTCCGGTACGTTCTCAGGATTTATTTCCCAGCATCTAATAACGCCGCCGAGTATGAAGCATGCCTGCATGGTTTATGCATTGCAGTTGAGCTTGGTGTTCAATGTCTCTATGTCTATGGAGACTCGGCTCTGGTCATCAACCAACTCAACAAGGACTGGGACACGACCAGCGAAAAGATGGACGCATACTGCAGATCGATAAGAAAGCTGGAAGGCAGGTTCTATGGCATCGAGTACATACACGTGGTCCGGGACAAGAACCAAGCAGCGGATACGCTGTCAAAGTTAGGATCATCTCGAGCCAAAATCCCACATGGCGTATTCGTCCAAGACCTGCTCACGCCTTCCATCGAAGAGGAAGATTCCACGGTCGACAAGGCTCCGGACCAGCAATTGGTGGCTACGGTTCCGGCGCCAAGCACAACCGAGCCGCCTCCGACCACTCATGAGCCTGACTGGAGAGTACCTTTCATCAAGTACTTAACAGATGGCAGCGGTTATACTGATCGGACAGAAAATGAGCGCATGATGCGTCGCAGTAAGCAGTACCTGCTCGTCGATGGCAAGTTATGGCGCAAAAACGCAAAGGAGGAAATCTTGATGAAGTGTATAACCTAGGAAGAAGGCGAACATCTCCTGGACCAAATCCACTTTGGCTCCTGCGGCAACCATGCGACCTCAAGAACACTAGTCGGTAAGGCTTTCCGAGCAGGGTTCTACTGGCCGTCAGCAGTAGCCGACGCAGAGAAGCTAGTCCGCCACTGTGAGGGTTGTCAGTTCTTCGCCAAGAGAATCCACGTACCAGCACATGAGATACAGACGATACCAGCCTCTTGGCCCTTCGCATGCTGGGGACTGGATATGATCGGGCCCTTCAAACCGGCTCCTAGGAAATTTACATGCGTCTTTGTGCTGATTGACAAATTTTCTAAGTGGATAGAATACATGCCTTTGGTACAGGCATCTTCAGAAAAGGCTATCATGTTCCTCGACCAGGTCATCCACCATTTCGGCATACCCAACAGCATCATCACTGATCTAGGTACTCAGTTCACCGGGAACGCTTTTTGGGACTTCTGCGATGAAAGGAGCATAGTAGTAAAATATGTCTCGGTGGCGCACCCTAGAGCTAATGGACAAGTTGAGTGGGCAAATGGAATGATCTTAGATGCATTAAAGAAGAGGATGTACAGACAAAACAACAGAGCTCTCGGAAGATGGCTCAAGGAGTTACCAGCCGTGGTCTGGGGCCTCCGAACTCAGCCCAGCCGTAACACAGGCGTCTCACCATACTTTATGGTTTACGGCACTAAGGCAGTCCTCCCACCAGATATAGCTTTCAGATCAGCACGGGTAGAGAACTTCGATGAGGGCAAGGTCAATGAAGTACGGGAGCTAGAAGTTAACAGCGTAGAAGAAAAAAGGCTCGATTCTTGTGTACGTATGGCCAAGTACCTTGCTGTTTTGCGCAGGTATTACAACAAGAACG
The DNA here is from genome assembly GCF_019320115.1 of Miscanthus floridulus. Taxonomy (NCBI): domain Eukaryota; kingdom Viridiplantae; phylum Streptophyta; class Magnoliopsida; order Poales; family Poaceae; genus Miscanthus; species Miscanthus floridulus. Next base: position 31,114,608 of record NC_089584.1, on the reverse strand, counting down.
TTAAAGAGCGTTTCTTCGTGGTCAGGGACCTGGTACTGAAGTGGAAAACGAACCAGGCTGGCGTCCATAAACTCGCAACCCCATGGGAGGGACCCTTCATGATCAAGGAAGTCACACGACCAACATCTTATAGGTTAGCTCACCTGGACGGTACAGACATACCAAACTCATGGCACATCGACAAGCTTAGACGTTTCTATGCTTAACTACTGAGATATGTACTCCCCTTGTACTTTCGATTTACTTCAATAAAGCAATTATGATTTCTCCGACCACTCTAATGTGTCACTTCGAATTTTATGATTATTCTAACCTAGCCAGTAAAAGCCAACCACCACTCCTTCTACGGTTTTCGGAGCAGGCCTTGTCTCCGGTTCCTCCCAACACGTGCATGGGATCCGCTCTCTACGTTACGGGTGATCGGCAGGTCCCCCTTGGTTTGACTTGTCCGCGTCTATGTGTGCATAGGTCACCATACCTCACACTCCGACCACATGACAAACTAAGGCCGCACAAACTATCCAGGATGATGTGTCGAGCAAAATGGTACAACTAAATAGAACGTTAACATGTTCTCACTTAGTTACACCAACATAAAGTTTTAAGCTTAAATACGTTTTATACAAAGCAAACAAGCTTATAAGGATATATAGTTACGTTATTACAAGCTTGCCTGAAGAGGCTAAAGTTTACAATAACACAACTATGTCCTCCTTCTACAGCTCTAAGCCTATTACATTGGCTGGTCGGGGCGCGTAGCACTTACTGCTCGCCGATTCCGACATCCTACTCGAGTCTCGGGGACTCTTGTGCTAGTCGAGCTGAAGGGGATGGCCCCGCCGATGCCTGGCTGGTCAAGACTGCAGGCTTCGTTGGTTGGCTTGCAACTGATGGCATTTCCAGCTGACTCGTCAATGGCGTACCCTGTACAGGTGTTGCCCCACCTCCACACAGGTTAATGTCACCAATTATCTTCGATGACAAGTCTAGCTGGGCCGTCCGAAGCTCCTCTACCTTGTCTGGGTCTACCTCCTTCGGGTACCCAGCCTCCAGGCGCTTGAGATCGATCAGGGGGTAGTGAGCACGTACCATGCTTAGTACATGGGCACCCGTGTACTCACCCGCCTCCTTCACGAACTCTTGGAACCATCCCCACGCTTGACTGCATCTCTCGACCAGTCCGAGCTGGGGCGTCTTTGGCTCTTCCTCTGTGAGCGCCGGGTCGATAAGGTCGAGGATGGGGACAATGCCAGTTGCCACTTCTTGGCACTGGTCCTTCCACGTGTCCCGCTCCTCAGTGACCTCGAGGCATCGTGCTTTCCAGCCATCACGCTCTTTGATCACGGCCTCCAGATGTCTCTTGGCATTGACCTTTAAAACTAAACATCGTACAAGACATCAAATGTTATGGCACGGCAAGACAAGGTGGGCAACAGAATGAGAAAGGTGGTCTGGAATACTTACTTTTCAGTTCCTCCTTCATTTTGGTGGTGTGGTCCTGGAGTTGGGACTGGCTGCATGCCAGTTTCTCATTGTCTTCCTTCAGACGACCACACTCTGTGGTCACGCAGCTTTTCCCCTCTTGGAGGTGGGTTACTTCAGCTTCTAAGCCTGCATTACAGCTGTCACTACCAACAACACAACAATACGTGTTACACACTTGCTGTGATAAAGTGACAACTTACTTATTCTTTCCCGCTCTTTATTATTAAGCTGGCCGACTAGGTCCTGGTTTTGTGTCTCTAGCTCTGTACTCTTCTGGTCAGCGGTTTCAAGTTGGCGGTGCAAGTGTTCCACCTCGGCCACCAGTTCTTTATTATTCACCGTGATTCCCTCAATCTGATCGAAGCACCTCTTTCGGTACCTCATGGTCTTCATCAAGTCCTGCACATAAATAAGCTAAGTCAGACAGATCGACTACATAATAGGGTCAAGTGGTCAAGTCAAACATACCTGGACTTCTGTCACCAGACACTTTGCCACCCGTTCGACTCTTAGGGTCTCTTCGACCTCTGGGATTTCTTCGTGCATAACCCATTCGTCATTCCGCTGGCGCGACACATATACATGTTGTTGCTTATCTTGGGGACGGCCCAGGACCTCTTCTACTTCATCCTCTTCGGCCTCCTATTCGAGGGGCGGTGCTGGTCTGGAGTCTGCAGTCTCCACGACCACCAGGGCTTTTCCACGAGCCATTGCATCTACAAGAGTGCTATGTGCCACTTCCGGCTGCTGCTCCTCGGCTTGATCCGGCTCCCTTGGCGCCAAGGTATCCGCCTCAGCAGGTTTTGTGCTTGGAGCACTGGTACTCTACTCGGCTATCTTCTCGACCAGCCGCTCGGGGACTAATGTCTAGTCATCCGCCTGCTGAGGTCCCGGTAGAGTTCCTTCTACAGGCTCCTCCACGGCTAGCTGCTGGGCAGTTTTTTCCGCCATTGCTGGCGAAGTTGTGCCACACCCGGCTATCTGGTCGGGGTTCTCGGTGGACACCGACCTAATTTATCAGAGAAAAGTTCAGAAGATAATAGTATTCAATACAAATTGCAAGCTTACATCAAAGTTATAGATACTTACAGCTTCGAAGCGTGGAATGATGTGGCGAAGGAGCGTCTCCTCGACTGCCCCTGCTCCGTGTGCTCAGCAGGTTCCACCGGAACTCTTTCCACCAGCAGTATAGGCGTCGGGGCTTGATGCTCGGCATTTCCTTCGCTTGTCCTCTGTGTTGCAGTGGTCGGTGATGTGATCACTGCTGGCACAGAGGAGGTACCCTGCTCCGTCGACCCCATTTGTCTCCTCCTCTTTCGAGGGATGAGCCGGAAGATGTCCGCATCCTCTGCTTCGTCATTCGAAAGGGGGAAGATGGCTTGGCGTCGTTTGTTGGCAGCCGGGCGCTTGCTAGCGGCTCTGGTTGACGCATCCTCCATAGCCTCGAGTGCCGCCTAGTGGACGTCGTCGGTCTTGGCACTGGTTTGGGCGGCTGGGCCGGCAACTTGCGGGTAATCCACACCGGGGGGCGGAGACACGAGCACTGCTGCCCGGTCACGACCATTAATCTGAGACACATAATGGAGACAACAGTCAATTTCTTGTTAAAACATGACTCTACAGTTAAAAGGAAGCATCATTTACCTTTGGTGGAGGTCGGGCCAGCTTGAAGGCATGCTCGATGTCGTTCAGTCTGACATAATTAGGATCGGCCAGGTTGAATAGCTCGCCAATCCTGGCCTTGATTTTTGTCTTGTCGAGCGCCTCTTTCCTAGTCCTTGTTGGATCTACGCTCCCCTAGTACTCGAAGCTAGGATGAACCCTCTTCTGGCAGGGCTGGATCCTTCGGCTGATGAAGTTCCTGACCACACTTGGGCCAGCTAGCTTTCCCCACGGGATCATCCCGAGCAGTTCGGCGATCTGCTCCAAGTTCTCGGGCTTCTCTATCTAGCTATTCTTCTTCTCCGGAATCAGCCCCACGTCGCACAGGGTGATGGTGTTTGGCTCTTCATGGATGTAGAACCATTTCTTGTACCACTCGTCCAGTGAGGTGTTCCAGGGGCAGTGCAAGTATTGGGCTTTCATACCATCGCGCAGATTCAGGTAGACGCCTCCGGCTATCTTCGAGCCACCGCTCCCTTTCTTCCGAAGACAGAACAGGTGGCGAAAGAGGTCGAAATGGGGCTGGAAGCCACCATAAGCCTCGCAGAGATGGATGAAGGTGGAGACAAGAAGAATCGAGTTGGGATGCAGATTGCAAATCCCAATCTCGTAATACAAGCAGAGACCCTGAAGGAAAGGGTGCACTGGAATCCCAAAACCCCGTTTGAAGAAGTCTTCGAAAACCACAATCTCACCTGGTTGTGGATCGGGGAAGCTTTCTCCTTCCGGCGCACGCCATCCTGCGAGTGCCTTGTTGTGGAGCACTCCCATGGCGACGAGGTCTTCGATGGTCTGCTCATTGCTCCGCGACTTCCACCACTCCTTTGCCATGACTCCGCCTTTCTTCTGGGCGTCTCTTTTTGCCATTAGTCTGTCCTTACTAAGGGGGTGGATGCGGTGGCGAGGGGATTGGCGATGATTTTTGGAGGAATAGGGTTCGGCGAGAAGAAGAAGAAGGTTGCGGCGGCGAATGACAATGGGGAACGGTGTGAGTAACTTACCAGATCTACATTATAAATAATAAAGAGCTCCGTCGTTTCGTCCGCCCGAGATTATTGGGAGACGTGCACACGCACCGCAGATGGTTGTTCACACAACCTCGAGATCTACACCAATAAACGCGCCACTTCGGTACCAGTGTACGCGCCTCTTCGTTGATAGTAAAAGAGGGCCCACACTGATGCACCTCCATATAGGTGCCAAGCGACTGTTTGCCAGAAAGGAGTAAGAAGACAGAATGATGTACTATACCCATCTGCTTTTTTGACCAGGCGTGTCAGACTGGACTTGGCAGAGAAAGGAGATAAATAAATGCACCAAATAAATACATCAATGGTGTTCGTATTTTTTATGCTTATTTTGTGCTCAAGGATGGATCAGACTCCTACAATGCTCGGGGACCGCCCAGACCACTGCCGTGCTTAGGGACTGCTCAGACCACTCCCATGCTCGGAGACTGCCCAGACCACTCCCATGCTCAGGGACTGCCCAGACCACTCCCGTGCTCAGGGACTGCCCAGACCACTGACGTGCTCGGGGACTGCTCCGACCACTACCGTGTTCGGGGATTGCTCCGACCACTAACGTGCTCGGAGACTGACCCGACCACCGTCGTGCTCGGGGACTGCTTCGACCACTTCCGTGCTCGGGGACTGCTCCGACCACTGCCGTGCTCGGGGACTGACTGACCTTTGCTTGGAAAATGGTCCTCCTTGGCTACATGTGATTTGTACTCACATACAGTTGAGAGACATTTATTTAGACCTTGCTACAAGGCTCATATTTTGCCTTTCAGCAAGCTCAGGGACTACGTCGGTACGATGCACCTGCCGGTGCATCTCGTTTTGCCTGTATGGCAATTGGATTCTTAACTTCAGCGGACATTCTTTTTAGAGCTTGGCACCATGTGCCTGCGTCACCTACTACCAGGCTCGGGGACTAAGTGGGCACACTTCACCTTGCGGTGAAAGTGTTTGTTTAATCGACCCCTGTGCTTTGAATGATTGTAAGGATTATTAATGTGCTCGGGGACTGTCCTGACCACTGCTTGAATAATGGTTCTCCTTGGCTACATGTGATTTGTACTCACATACAGTTGAGAGACATTTATTAAGACCTTGCTACAAGGCTCATACTTCGCCTTCTAGCAAGCTCGGGGACTACGTCGGTACGATGCACCTGCCGGTGCATCTCTTTTTGCCTGTACGGTAATTGGGTTTTCAACTAAACTGGGAATTCTTTTTAGACCCTGGCACCATGTGCCTACGTCACCTACTACCAGGCTCAGGGACTAAGTGGGCACACTTCACCTTGCGATGAATGTGTTTGTTTTTTCGACCCCTACGCCTCTGATGTTCAAGGACGCTATGTTTCAAGACCACTTACATTTCTTTTCAGAAATACAAGTGGGCACACTTCTCAGGACAGAAATCTTTTTCTTTTTTCTTAAGAGCACCATATATTCTTCGGACAACCTACTTCTCCGGTGATGACGGTGGTCAGAGACGACAAGGACTCAAGCTCTACTTGTTGGAGAAGGTTAAAATGGCGTGTCGCAGCATAATGCCTGATGCTTGGGGACTAGCTGTGGGGGTATTAACCCCTATACCCTTACGGCTAAGCTTGGGCCGGCCTAGATCAATGGGTCCGGTCCACCTGAAAGACGACGTGTGGCCTAGCCAACCTGATCGGAGTCCCGCACAAGGAGTCAAGGTGGATTTGGCGATCAAGCAGGATCCTAGTCAGTTAGAATAGGAATCCTTATCCGGCCACATATGGCAATTGTAACTAACTAGGATTGGTTTCCAGATCTGTAACCCTGCCCCCCGGACTATATAAGGCGGGCAGAGGATCCCTCTAAAAAACATCTCTCTCTCATTGACATACAGCAATACAAATCAGACGCAGGACGTAGGTATTACGCCTTCTTAGCGGCCGAACCTGGATAAAACCTCGTGTATGTCTTGCGTCACCATCTTGTTTGTGGCTTGCGCATCTGTCTGCCAACAATCTACTACCTTGGGCATACCCCTAGGTAGACTACCAACCATATTTCGTCGACAACGAGGATCAACCTAGAACTGCCAGATAAAGGATCGCACCCCACATCACAAGACTCCCTCCAACTACCGCCACGTACTTCCAAGTACAATGTTGTTGCGGGATTAGCCTACCTCTAATACCTATCACAAGACTCCCTCTAGCTACGGCAAGACACACAAGAACTGCAAAATAAGCCCGGGGGCTGCTCTACTTCACAAACTACCATATTTATGACTACAGAGACTTCAGAACAAGCAACAAAATGCTTAACGAATCAAAATAGTACTCTAGGAGGGTATTTATAGACCAAAGGAGCGGTTCACATGGACCAGGAGCACAAACAAAACAAGCCTAACAAAGGACACAGTAAAAAGACAGAATTCAATGAAAAAGGACTCTGGCGTGAAGGAATAGTACTCAAGGACAAGCATATTCGAAAGGATATACCAACACTGTACAACTCGTGAACAAACAGCATTCACACTCAACCACCACCATACAACTACATCTGACAACAGCAGACTACCAGAGAATATGCCAAGACCCTACATCCGAGTTCTTCCTGAACAAAACAACCCAGATATATGCTCGGGGGCTACAACAGGAGAAGTTCTCAGTTCTTTCGAACAACTCAGATTCAAGACCCTCCAACTTTTTGTTTCAAATAGTAAGAGGCTTGGGGGCTACACTCAGTGAGTGCACTTTTTTCTTCAAAAAGCGCACGTCACCAAGACGACTACTTCAAGACAACAGTTTTCAAACGACATAAGAATCAAGACCCTCCAACTTTTTGTTCCAAATAGCAAGAGGCTCGGGGGCTACACTCAGTGAGTGCACTTTTTCCTTCAAAAAGCGCACATCACTCAGAAGACTTCTTCAAAACAGACGACTTCAAGACCACACGACAAAAAGAACCCGGGTATATGCTCGGAAACCTTTCGACGAAGAATTAGGGCGATTTCAAGAAAAGACCCTCAAGTTCCTTGTGCCAAACAGCAAGAGGCTCGGGGGCTACATCCAAATGGGAGTACTTTTTTCTTCAAAAAAGGTACACACCACGCAAAGATCTCACGAAGCGATACACGGTTTCGCTCAAAAAAGCACTCGGACGACGCTTGTTCCTACTCGACGAGACTTGAAGGAACAAGACAAGGCTTCCAGAACTCAACCATGAAGTGCTCGGGGGCTTGTCGGTATGGGACCCATGGGATACCCTACAAGGAAGGGAGAAGACCTAGTCTAATTAGGATTCTTCCCCTGTACTCTTAGTAGCAGTATTATTATGTAATCCTACTAGGAACTCTCATTGTAAACCGACTAGGACTCTAGCCTCCTGACTATATAAAGGAGGGCAGGGCTCCTTAGATCGGGAGTTTAGAGAACAATTGTACAACACAACATTTTACAATCAATCCAACACAAAGGCTAACGCACGACTGGACGTAGGGCTATTACTCGATCAACGATCAAGGGTCCGAACTAGGATAAATCGACTGTCTCTTGCATTTACCGTCGAGTTCTGCATACACTGAAGCCCGAACAATATTGCCCCGAGGACCCCCGTGGTAGGCTATCGGTGGTCAAACATCGACAATCACCTTGATGAAGCATGGTCACAATGTGCCCATATTTGTCAATGGGGAGGACACTCAAGATCTTTCTTACAACATCGGATGGTTGCATTTGTGTAAGTCTGAGCCCATTGACTTTCTCTACAAGAACATTTAAGCGTGAGTACATCTCATTAGCACTTTCTTTATGAAGCATCTCAAAAGAATTAAGTTTTTTCATGACGAGATGGTAGCATTCCTCACGCTCACTCTTTGTTCCCTCATGGAGCGCACAAATGTCCGACCATATTGCATGGGCATCCTTATGATTCCGCACATAAACACATATTTGCAAAGGCCTCTAAAGATGGTGTTTCTAGCCTTTGTATTCCATTTTTCGTAATTCACTTCATCGCCTTGAAGGTTGGTAGGATCCTTAGGTTTTGGAAAGCCTTGGAGGTGGCTCTAAGCATTCCAACATCTAAGGCTTCTAAATAAGCCTCCATGTGGATTTTCCAATAAGGAAAATCATCTCCCTCAAAGATAGGAGGAGGTCCATCCCCATGGGACATCTTTCTCTAGGTGGTTAAGCCTAAATTTATGAGCACGAGGCTTTGATACCAATTGAAAGGATCAAGATGCCCAAGAGGGGGTGAATTGGGCTAATTCTAAAATTCTTTGCAATAATTAAACCCTACGCTTAGCCCCCTTCACCCCTTGTGCCTAGAAAGTGTTCCTATTGATCTACCGCACAAAAGTTGGCACACTAGGTTCCAATCCTACTCTAGCATGACAATTCTAAGAATGTAAAGACAAGAATTAAATTACTCAAATGTAAATGCTTGAAGTAAAGAGAGGAGAAGGAACGCAGTGATGTTTTGCTGAGGTATCGAAGAGTCACCACTCCCCACTAATCCTCGTTAGAGCACCCGCACAAGGGTGTAGCTCCCCCTTGATCCACGCAAGGATCAAGTGCTCTTTATGGGCTGATTCTTCAATACTCCATCGCGGTGAATCACCCACAACTGCTCACAACTTGAGTTGGGTCATCCACAAGCTCTGCCAGATGATCACCAAACTCCCCCGATCACCACCAAGCCATCTAGGTGATGGCGATCACCAAGAGTAACAAGCATGAACTCTCACTTGACCACAACAAGCCTAATGAGAAGAGTGGGTGCACACTTGCTACTCTCCTTCCACTAATGAGGCCTTAATCTTGGATTGTCAAATCTCAATCACCTCACTAGGCTCTTGCTCTCCTTAGCACTCTCAAGGGTGTTCCTCAGCTGAACAAATGGGCAAGAGACCTCTTGGATGAATAGATGAAGTATTTATACCCCCTCATTCAAAATGAACCATTAGGAGGTTGAGTCAGCACTCTACGGGGTGACCGGACACTCCGATCAAGGTGACCGGATGCTCCGGTCAGTTGTCCCCACCTTAGAGCCATTAAGTTGTGACCGGACTCTGACTAGCGTCCGATCTGCACTGACCGGACACGTCCGGTCACAAAAACTGCTCTCTGAAACCTTACTGATGTTGACCGAATGCTGGCACCCAGTGTCCGATCACTTTGCTATTCAGCATCTGGTCAGTAACCGGATCTTGACCAGCATCCAGTCAGCACTGACCGGACGCGCTTGATCAGGAAACTCCCTCTCTAGAGTTGACCGGACTCTGGCACCTAGCGTTCGGTCACTTTTCACTCAGCGTCCGGTCAGAACCAGATGGCTCTAGTTGATCAAATGAACTGACCAGACTCACCCTTCATCGTCCGGTCACAACCAGACCAGCGTCCGATCAGTCATTTGACCCTCCATTCACTTCCAACTCAAAATCATATGTGAATGAAGTTTGCTCCAATTGATCTCAGGGCTACTCCTAAGCTACCTAGTGCTAGATTTGACAAGTGTGCACCACACCTAACCCACTAGACTCACCTAGGTCAAGCTACTAGTCCATACCCCCCTTAATAGTATGGCCAAAAGAAAAACAAAGTCCTAAACTACTCTAAGTGTCTCTTCAACACCAAATGACACTTAGAACTAGTCCATCCTTAACCTTGTCGTCCATCCTTTGAAAACCGAAATGATTTCTATCATAGGGGCATGACAACCATGATTGCTCAATCAATTGCCATTACCATGACCTAACTTAATTGCCTCTGCAAAACACATGTTAGTCATAGTAATCTCATAATGTCAATAATCACTGAAACCCAACTAGGGGCCTAGATGCTTTCAGTGAGCCCAAGGGTAGGGTAGTCCTAATTGTCCAAGCAGCTGGTTGTCCCTGATTGTGCGGCGCTGGGCAAAGCCATGAAATGTGGACCTAAATTGTACCAAAGGTGACCTAAGGTGACCATTGATCTGGTCTACCTGGGTTTGTGTTAGGAATAAATTCCCAGCTGGTTGAAATCGATTTGAATCACCATCTCTCCTGGACAGTGAGAAACTTAGCTAGCTCCAACATCGTAGTAACTGTGTTATAAAATATGATGGTTCGGATGAACATGGAATTATTATACCGGCTATGGTTACTACTGTATGCTACTAAATGATATACCACATGTTTAGCACATGTTAGTTGCTAATCTATAGATGAATAGCTATAATTAACTTGATGACCGAATTATAACTGTATACTTGAATTGGTAAGCTTTTTATGCAAAATGTTATCAAGCTAGCTCCACTTATAAAGCCTTGTATAATCCTTGGAGTCACTTTATTTTTGGTTTATGACGGGTAAGTCTAGCTGAGTACCTTCTCGTACTCAGGGTTTTATTCCCATTGTTGTAGATGGTACAGTTTATCATGGCTTTTACAAGAACTGCTTTTGTCCTGCCTTGGACGAGGAGTAAGCCCTGGGCAGACATCTCTTATTAATCCCTCCCTTATGCTTTTGTGGAAGTGTGATCACGAGCTGGCGCTATATTTAAACAATGTTGTAGATGTTGGTTTCAAACTTTTAATTTGCTTCCGCTACTATGTTACTTGAACTTGGTTTGTAATAACCTAAATTTGTACTCTGATGGATGAACTATATTTGTGAACTTTATGTAACATGTGACATGTATGTTGAATCATGTACGATCTTGGTTGTATGTTGATGGTTAATTAAGACCCTTTGTGGTACTCGATGGACTACTGGGTTTATATGGGCTCAAGTATGATAGTGCAACCGCTTGCGGGTTGCCATTGTACTTGTGCTCTTATAAATTGGTTGGTTCTGCTACAGCTGGCATCAGATCAAGATTCAACATTAATTGCCACATGTATATTTAAAACAAAGGTCTTTGTTTTCCAAAACTAGTTTTTAGCAACTTATAGCTATATATATAGGTGTTTAAAACCTAGAGTTTGAATCTAAAGTGTGCCAGTGATCACTTTCCTTTATGCCCAGTTAAGGACTTCAAGTGGCTAATTAAGTACTAACTTGGGGGTTTTCCATTTCGTCGTCCATATGGCGTGCTATTGTATGGATGCCATTCATTTGAGTTGTAATGTATGGATCAAATGCCTCTATGCCCAAGGTAAGATGCCACTCATCATCACAGTGGCATGACTGCAAGATGTGAGCGTGCGGTCTAATGGGGAGAGTTAGCTTTGATACTAAAGTGTATATATGCCTCATATATATACAAAAGTATTTAATAGTGGGTTAGCTTTGATACGGATATATATATGCATATTTATATGTATATATAGGATGTATTTACTCTCGGGTAGCTTTGATATGAAGTATATATATATGGAAGTATTTAGATTGCAACCTAGAGCCCAGATTTACATTCTGCATATATAATTGTGGGGTTGGGCTGAAATGAAATCCTTCTACAAGTACACTAACATCGAATCATGTAGCCCAACTAGTTACGTTATATATGAGAGAACGCTTGTATGCCACCGTGTACGCCATTAGAAGTTTTAAATTTTCCTAAGTTTGTGAGGACGTACAGAACGTGCATGCATCATGATAAATCACTATTACATACTTGCAATGTTCCTCCCCTTATAAGTCTCTTACTCAGTTATGTAACTCTTATCCATTATGACATTGTCTCATGAGAGTTGCACCATGTTGTTGGTACAGATGGCAGCACCAGCTGGAAGTGAGAATTTCCTATTGATGTTTGGTACTCCTGCCCTACTTTGGAGAGTCTTGCATTATGCGGGGTATTACGAACTGCCCCTCTATTACTAGAATGAAGTATACCTAGAGGGACAACCATGGTATGAAGTACAGCTGACCATACCAGCTCGTAACCAAGCACCCTTCTGGTAGGAATGGAGGGCAGAATCTGAAGGAAGAACTCCTTGGGAGGCTGCCCAAGTAGTGGCTTTTGAGGTGCTGAGTCAGATATGTCAGTAGCACGGGGATGAGCTTATCGGCAGTGCCGTTGGTACTTTTCCTCGGGTGGATCCATCCACAGTAGTTTAGGCACAGCGCAGCCGCAATGCGTTGATCCGAGACCAGGATGAGTGGGCAAACAGTTCTAGTCCTGCTATGAGTGCAATGTTTGCAGTGATTAAGATGTTCTATACTCATCAAGACACCAGGAACTTCTAGCAGGAGTCCTATACCACTTGCATGGATAGGCTCATGAGAGTCAAAGCTGCACAGCATAAGCTAAGGAGCATGTGCGCAAGCACAAAAAGGCAGCAAGTGATGCTTGATGGGAAACTGATCAGGCATATGTAGCATTGGGAAATCTCCACACTCAGATGGAGCAAGTTGATCCGCAGAGAGCTACCACCCAAGAGGCAAGAGCAGATGATTAGGCAGTGCTAGCCGGACTATGGGAGCAGCTAGAGGCCGCTCATGCCAAGGCGCTCATAGCTATGCGCCAGCAGATCCAAGCAAACAACCATGCAGCCCTAGCAGAAGCAGCATGAAACAGAGCTAAAGTCCTAACCATGCAGCATGACCGTGTTGAGTGGGACTTGCGCCAACAGCTGGCATAGACCCAGAACTTGGTTGTTGATCTTTAGCATGAGGTGCATTTTCTGAACAACCATCTGCATCTGATCCTAGATGAGGAAGAGAAAGATCTAGAGATGTTAGTTGAAGATGACGGTTGGAAGGAAGAAGTGGAGCTAGTGGATGAGGACGATGCTATCTCTAACCTCGACAGCGAGCACGCGGAAGATTAGAGTTGCCTAGTGACTAGTTAAAGCACTAGATGTATCCCTGTTATTCATGTAATGGACTTGTAGCTTGAAGTTCGATGTTCGTGATTTGACTTCAGTGTAATATTGGCACTTTGCATATCGTTTCACTATGGGTTGAACTTTAATGAAATTCTAGTTTTGTTTTACTAGTGGATTATGACATGCATGTTAACACGATGCGAGCACGATAAGTGATCAAATTGGTGATGTCATGTTGCGAGAATGAATTATTATGTCTCAATTTTATTGTATGAATTTAAGATTCTCTCTAGTAATTTTAGTTTGGTATGATTACACAATTCATCTGTAATCTCCTGACATCATCCAATAATCACTTATTGTTGCAACTTTGTAGATGACTCACACTCGCGCTGGAGCAAGCACCAGCCAAGGTGGCAACGACGATATCTTACCACCACCGCCGTCACCGTCTATGAATGAATTCTTCGCACAGTTCCTGGGTAATCAGAGAGCAATGGAGGATACACTGCGCCTCATTGCGCAGAATAGCGCTCACGCCCGTTAGCAACATCAAGGGCCTAAGCCAAATCAATACAGCTCTTTCAAGGATTTACAAGACACCAAGCCTCCTATCTTCAAAGTGGCCGAAGAACCGCTCCAGGCAGATGAATGGCTTAACACGATAGAGCAAAAGTTCTGTTTGTTGAGGGTTACTGAGCATCAAAAGGCTAAATATGCATCCCATCAACTGCAGGGACCGATTGGGATATGGTGGAACCATTTCCTATCCTCTCTACTTGCCAACTCGTAGGACACCAAACTGATGAAGACCATGGCCAACTCGAGGTGTACCATATACAATGAGTTTGTCAGCGATGCCTTGACCTAGGAGAACTAGAACAATTTGCACGCAACAGCGAAGGGCCACAAAAGAGCTGCTGAGGCAGGTGCCTTAGGATCTTCCTAGTCTAGAGCTCCAGTGGTGGCTAGACCATAGTTTCATCCACCAGCGCCTAAGTTTAGGCCCCTTCCGCCAAAAGCTTAGGCCAACAGCCCCTAGAAGACATTTCGCAGGGCGTTCACCATTGCCCTACCCAAGGGAAATGGAGGGCAAGGAAGCTTAGCAAGACCAAGGAGCAATCAGCCATGCTTCAACTACAATTAGTTAGGCCATTGGTCCAAGGAGTGTCCCCATCCCAAGAAGAATAGCAATCAAAACTAGGGTAATCAGAAATAGGCAAATCCTAAAGCACGTCCTGGATACATGCATTACACAACTGTTGAAGAAGTTCCTGTGGGAGAAGTTGTCACCGCTGATATGTTTCTTGTTAACAAACATCACTACAAAAAATCTAGGCTTGTATGACAAACACCATTTGTCATGTTAAGTCAAAAAATTGTCATATAAAGCAGCTTATGACGAAAATCATGTGTCACGCCGGTTGTCATATAACGACCGTCACATAATGTACCACGTGACGATTTCATAAGCAACCATCACAAATTGTCTAACCTTTTGTGACGGTTACCAAATGTCGTCACAAATTGTTCCCTTTTATGACGGTAGAAACCGTCACATAATAGTTGGTCAACGCGTCACATTTTGCAACTGTTGTCACAAATTGTGGGTTGGGAGTCAGGTTTGGATGACTTTTTGTGACGTCCCTCTCATGTCATGTTATGTTTATGTAGATTATATGACACTGATGTTTTGTCTTGTTTGGTATGGTTGTAGGCCATGTTTTGAGACAACTATATGGCGTCACAATTAGCCATGGCATTCATGACGATGCTGGCATTCATATTCAGTGACGACATACAAATCTTTCATCACATGGAACCAAAGCAGAATACACATAGATATACATATATCAGCCCAGCCATCATCGCCAGGCTTGACATCAGAAGGCAGTAATCATACACAATTCACAGAAGTGCATACACATATATTCCACTGGTTCCAAACACAGTAGCAACCACATAGTTCCACCACAACTAAACCATAGAAGTTCCACCATACAAGCATAAAGCACCAAGTACTGACAAAGTTCCAACCACAGATCAAGTTCTAGCAAGGTAGCAATAACTTAGACAAAGCCCCATCCATAGAAACTGCTTCAAACCTACCTCAATCTTTCTGAAGTTTCAGGATAGCTCATAGCAGTGCATTAGTCTCTTCAAACTTGGTATGCATCCCCTTCACTTGCTCTTGGGTCTAGCGTAGCAAACTTTGGTTTTCTTGAAGTGCGGCCTGCTGAGCTTGAAGCTATTCTTGCAATTCTTCCTGCTTCCTAGCAGCTTCATCTCTTTCAGCTTGGAGTCTTGCCTCAAACTCAGCTTGCATGCATGCTTGTGCTGCTATCGATGAGGCACGGCCAGTCTTCGATGGTCGAGGGACACCAGTGTTGGGAAGAAAGGTGGATGAACAGCTAATCTGGCTGAGACTGTCAGCAACAATCTTGGAGGGGGACTTTTGTGCTTCTCCTTCTTCTGGCTCTCTTTCCTTCTCTGCCACCATTTGTGCCTACAAAAATTGAATGTAGTAAATAAGAAGTCCATAGAACAGTGTTCAACCAGGCATGTAATTGAGTACAGTAGATGTATCCTATCATTTTGTAACTTACATATATTTCATTGGCAAGAGGAGTTCAACCACTTTGGGGACTATTCATGCATTCACCAAAGAAATCAACAGCATCAGGTTCCATGTCGTTGTACTTAGCCCTCTGCAACATTTAAAAAACTTGGATTACAATGAAGCTAAAGAGAGGGTGAACTCTAAAATCTTAACTATGAGGTGCCACTAAAATTATTTGTGTGACCATGAAATCTGAACTAGGAACACTTAGCAGCAAGATTGGTTTTACTGAAATCGGAACTAGGAACTAGGAACACATGCCAACAGCTAGATGCCAATTATTGTGCTAGAAATCACTAGACATAAGATTGGTTTTTGTATATTCTAAGAAATCAAACAGCATGTGATAACTTGACACAAACCAAGCACATGGTAAGTACTCTGTTAAAATTGACCCATCTTTCTTGCTAATTATACAGAAAACACAATGCTAGCTTTGTAGCGAACTTTCAAGCAAACATGTACATACAATTTGCATTGCATAGTAACGAAAAGGTTCAAGCCATTCATCAAGCAATCAGGTTTGCCTACAAAACCTTTCACATTTCAGTGGAAGAAGCAATAGTATGCTTACCAGGCTGTACCGATGGGCAATATAGGACCTAGATCCAGTCCTTTGGTGTAGCTGCACTTGGCCTCGGTTGACTTTATTCTTATCACATCTCTCCTGCACCACAAATGCAATACAAAGTTTACATTGACATGCACAGTTTGCATTCCATATTAACAAAAGCAGCTGATACTGGTCATGGACCTGATTCTTTGGGTCACACCAATACTCCACTAGTTTGATCCATTCCTCTTTCTTCATCTTTGGTGGAGGTTCTTTGGCCAACAACTGTTCTCTTGACAGTGACTCATCGAAGTACTTCCTTTTTAGGTGATACCTCATCTGCCTTACTCCCCTCTTAATGATATTAGTGCATGCATCAAGGCTTGGTCTCTCATTTTTAACGTCCACATCCAACCTAGACTGCAGGCACACAAATGATTTAGTAGACACAATTTTCACATGGGATTAGACTAATGCAGGGAAGTACTTGGAGTGAATTAGATATCTCACCGCCACTTTCTGAAGCACTTTTTTGACTTCTTGTTGCCCCGCCTCATCGTTATAATCCTTCCAGGATGGGAAGATAGGCAAGTTGTCTCTAAGGAGCACACCAGTTTCTTATGCCAGCTTTGCTACCTGAAGTGGTACATCAGGTCTTTTCTTCCCTTCAGCCACTTGGATAGCTAGCTTCTTTCCTCTATTTAGCATCTTCTCTAATCCATGACCCATGGTTTTCTTGCGGACTTCCTTTCGGCGCACTGCATTGGCAAATAATAAGCAACATGTGTTGCTATAGCAGTAACAAAGGATCATACTGAATGGAGAAAATAATGTTTGGAAACACGTATTGTTTACCTAGAACCAAGTCACCAACTCGTTCTCCTTCATCTGTATGACCCTCTGAAGTAGCAGCCCCAAATTGTTCAACTGACTCATTGAGGTCATTGCTTTGCCTAGAACTCTGTGCACCTAGCGAGGTTTCCAGCACTTGGTTTACACTAGTTGTGGGAGTAGGTTCATGAGACAAGGTACCAGGGTTTGGACTAGGCATAGACCTTGCTACAGTTTGCCTAGGAGGACTAGGCACTGTGTTTGGAAGAGGTGAAGACATGGCTGCACTAGCCATAGACATGGCTGCATCATTGGGAGTAGGTTGATGAGACAAGGTAGCAGTGGAGACACTAGGATGATACGTAGGGTTTGCACTAGCCATAGGCCTAGCTGTAGTTTGCCTAGTGAACTTACGAGGACTAGGCACTGTGTTTGGAAGAGGTGAAGACATGGCTGGACCGGTCCTAGTGATTATTGGATGAATAGGCACTGTGCTTGTAGTTTGGTTGGTCTGGCTGCTGCTTGTAGTGAGCTGGGCTTGCAGTTGGCTGGTACTAGAAATAGGTGGAGGTTTAGGGTTGGCTTTTGAAGTGTACTTAGGAGGCAAGGGATGTCTTATTTTAGGTGGTGGACGACCACCAGGCGAAGGCATGGCTGCACTTTGCCTAGTCAATCTGGTTGGCGTGCGCGGTGGCTCCTAGTTGGCAGCCGCCTTTGTTGCCAACTTTTGCTTCTTCGGGCGAGTTCCTGGCACCATTGGACTTTCCTGACAAGAGAAAATGCATCTTATTAATTATGAAATAAGTGTCAAGTAGATCAATGAACTGCACTGAAGAATATGATTGAAATGGATAGACCATAAACTTGTCAATTGCCTAGTAATGCATCTCACCTCATCAGAATCATTAGTGTGAGATTGGTTATCAATATCAGATGATGGATCATAATCATTGTCAGAATCACGATTGTCAGATAGTAGTTTCTTCCCTTTGCCCTTGGGCTGTTTTGGCATAGAACCTCTAATCTCTTCTGTTAAGATTCGAATACCCAAATATTTAAAAACATCCTGAATTTCCTTAACATTCTTGTCCCTGTCCCACTCATACTTGGTTTTGGTCATTTTCTTCTATTACTTATTACACGCAAATGCATAGAATGAGCAGAAATTGGAGTTAGTTTCTAAAAAGAATTTGAAGAAAAAACTAACACATCAGTAGTGAAATTGTAAAGAAACAAAAAAACTAGAATAAAATGAACAAAATGGGTTCCTTTGTCTTAACCAGTGGAATTATTCAATTAAGCAAAAGTAGTTTAGCATAATTCGATCACAGTGTTAAGCCTAGGCCCATCAATTCACACAACTAAAGGTAGGATCAGAGAGGACTCTCACAAGCAAGTGTAGTTTGTATTGTCTTTGTAGTTAAAAGAACACACAGTGAACTTGTGAAATACTTGGTGCCTACCATTATGAAATATTAACACAAAGCACTTAAATTTTTGTGTCAATGATTTTGCTGGCAGTGGTAAGGCATCAATTGTGTTAGGCAGACAACAAGTATTTCACAAGGATCTGAAAGGATTCACATCTCCAACATACATCTCCAACAAGAGCACTTCCCATCACACAAAACCACATACATCTCCAACATAAATCTGAAAGGATTCACATCTCCAACAAAATTAACAGAATTTGTCACGTTGAGCACAAAGCATTGATCTCGACTAACATTGTAGGGGAGGGTGGGGTTGGATCTAGCAGTTGGTCTTACCATAGACGACGGCTGAAGCACGTTCCTGGAGGAATCCCAAAGAAACAACGGTGTGTAGACCGGCGGCGTCTGCTTTGTCGGAGTAGAACGGTGGACCAGCGTGGACGGTTATAGGGTGGCGGAGGTACCACCGGCGTTGGTGTAGTGGCGGTGCCCCACCTGCCTTGGGCCAGTGGTGGAGGTACCACCAGCGTTGGTGTCGTGGCGGTGTCGCTCCGTCCTCTGGCCAGTGGCAGGTGCCACTACGGCCTCCAGCGTTGGTGTAGTGGTGGGATAGGGGTATCCGCACACGGGCAGAGTGTCGGTGGGATGGTTGAATTCGCCCTTGGGCATTGGTGTGCTGGCCGGTGTGTAGGTGTGGCGGCGGAGTGGCGGCCGGCGGTGCGACGACGGGAGGTGTGGCGGCACGGTCGATTGTGTGGTAGTAGGTTTAGGGTTTTGGGATGGTGTGGTGGCCGGTTTAGGGGAGGGAGGAGGCAGCCATGGTTTAGGGGAGGGAGGAGGAGGCCATGGTCTGTGGCATGACGGTGCGGAGGCGGGCGGTTTGGTGGCGGCAGGCGCTGTGGAGGCGGGGCGGCGGCGAGGACAGAGATTGGGGATTTTTGCATTGTGTGCTGACCAGGCAAGAGGATAAGGCGAGGAGGTTTTGGATGGCTTGAGCGGGAGGCGGGGAGGGGCCCATGTGTCGACGAGCAGGAGAGCGCAAGTGCGGCAGTGAAAAATTGGGCTGACGCTGTAACACCCTAGGTGTTTGCCACCAGTTAAGCATTGGGTTGAGCTCAAACATGACATGTTAAGTGGTGATGACGGTGTCAAGATCAATTCTACAAGAGTGAGCTCCAACTTAAACGTGGGCAACACGCCTTTGCTTGTATATTGGCCCTTTTCAGATATATACCTAAGTAATGTTGAAGGTGCTTCTTTCATGTGTCTCGCATCAATATCCATCTATATTGATCCCTGGAAAACTTCCATGAAATTTGGAATCAAAAAGTCACATGAAATGATAAGTTATATCCTTGTTGGAATGGGTTTACTAAGTGCTTGGATTGCATTATTAAGTGAATGGAAATATAAGTCATCAACCAAACCTTGCAACCTTGCCCAAAGGACTCTAATTGAACTCTACAACAAAAGTCATGAAAGGTTCATGTTGAGCAAATGTCCAGAAAATGCTCCAATAGATCACAAAAGATAATTTAAGATTTATCGTGATACTACATTGGTCAAAGTAGAACTGTAGGTTCTATACCAATTTTGGTATGGAGCCCTAAATAAAAGTTGTAGTTCATGATGTGTAGAACAAACTTTGTTTTTGGAGCATACCCTAGTTCAGCATGGAAATAAGTCAAACAGAGGCTCAAAGTTGCAATCCGCTGCTGTTTTTGGACTTCGCAAATTTGGCTAAGTGTTGGAGCTGATTTCAGTTTCAATGTACCCATATTTGGCGAATTTTAGTTTGCAAACCATTTCGAATCTGGCCAAACTCCTTTAATAAAAGTTGGAGTAATCTTGTATCTCTACACAACGGTGTAATCGGTGGAACAAATCGTCGATCGGTTTAGGAGATACGATGGGAGGAAAATGGAGCTTCAGTCGCATTTTTGAGGTGGTATTTCAATCCTTGGCTTCAGACTTTGAAATCGAATCAGCAGGGGGTTTGCCGTGGCCGACCGGCCCTGGACACGCGCGCCGCGTGGTGCCCATGCTCCGTCATCGACCCCACCTCCATTGCCACGCGCCGCCTTGCCCTCTGCGCCTTCCTGGAGTAAGCAGCGAGCCCCAGCTCGCTCGCCCTCACTCCCTCTGCCCTCCCTTCTCTCTCCCAGCGTTCTCCCTCGCCTTAACGCCGGCGAACGGCCGCGTCTGCCATGGTCGCTGGCAGAGCTCCGCGGCCACCGCTCGTCAACGCAGCCCTAGCCTCCCTCATGTCTGCTCAGCGCCACAGCCACCATCCCCACTTCTCCGCGTCCCTGTAGAGCGCTGCAGCCGTGCAGCGTTCTTCGCTGCCGCCGCCATGGCCGTCTGTCGGAGCAGAGCTCCCTGGCCGCCGTCGTTCTTCCACTCCGAGCACCCAAGCCAGCACCACCACCACCTCCGCGTGTTCGCCTGAACCCGTACCACCTATCCCCGGCCTCGTGCGCTGCCGGGAAGGCCGCTGCCGCTGTACTGTCGTCCGCTGCGGCCACCGTGCTCGTGGCCGGGCCAACACAGGCCGCCTCGGGCCGGGATGAGCAGCCCCACGCATGCGCGTCGGCTCCCTGGTGCTCCACCGCCACTTCCCCGACGCCGGCATGGCCCCAACGGCCGGAGCCGCGAGCTCCGACGGCCTCCCCTGCTATGATTTGCGTGAGGGGCTTCATACAACAATTTGAAGAAAGGGAAGGGCCTAAATGCAATGTCATTGACTCAGGTGAATAGTGCCTCGAGGGACCTATTTGTTGTAAATCGGGTGGAACTTTGGAAATTCATAGTAAATCGTAGAAAATTCGTAAAATAGTAAATGAGGACTTTTTGGAATCCTTGTGAAATTATCTATGCACTAGATCTATAATATGTCAAGTTTTAGTTTAAAGTTTTAGCTGTAAAAATGGATTTGTGCAGTCAGGGTTTGAATGCTAGTCTTACATGTTTTTTTTATAACTGCAGTTGATGTGCTCAAATAAATGTGAAAATTTTGTGGAGTGCTACTAAGGTGATTGTTGTTGTCTGGTAAAAATTTCATGAGTTTAGGATTTATAGTTTAAGAGTTATAAAAATAACAAATGCCCTGTTTTGATTTGCTCCTATTCTAAACAGTTCTGCATGTTTGAATTAATTGGCTCAGTTAAGTTATGAATCATGACTTTATGACAATACATGAGTTTTATTACTTTTACTAAGCTTTCCAAAAAGATAAATATCATAAATTTTGGTGAAGTAGATCTTGAGTTATAATTGCTTGAATCTCAGTGGCTGTTTCTGTCCAAACCCAGACAGGATTTCCTTGTTAGTACTGTGGAGCCTTCTTACTAGTAGAATTAGCTTTAGGTGTTTACAACAAAGTTGTTTAGAATTTGCTAAGATTTCTAAAAAGTCTATAACCACATTTATTGGACATACATAACTCCATTTATAGCTGTTTAAAGTGGCATGTCAGTTTCTGTCTATGTTTTGGATAGAGATGCAATTATTGGGTTAATTGACCCTTCTAACTGTAGAATCATCTTAATATGAGAATAAGAAAGTTGTAGGTAACTTTCTAAGATTTTCAAAAAGTTATGGTTCATGTTTGTTGGAGGTCTAGAACTCCAGTTATGCTTCTCTGAAGATGCTATCAGTTTTCTATACCACTGCTGTTGGGCTGGATTTGCAGTTTTGCTTGTGCAATTATTTTCGTGGTGTAAATGATGTTTGCTATGGTTGTAGTGAATACAAAAGTTGTAGAAAATTTTATAATCTTGCTTGTGTTCAAATTGTAAGACCATAGGCCCGATAGTTTAGAAGTTACATGACTTTTAAGTCTTCTGTCAAGTTTTGATTTTTATTCTGAGCAGATTTGAAAGATGCTAGTGTTTGATCTAGTTAGGATTTGAATGAGTTTTTGTTGATAATAACAAAGTTGTAGATAATTCATGTATCTAGATTCTGTTAAAATTTGGTGGTATTTGGCCAAGTAGTTTGTGAGTTATGCCTGTTTAAAGTTGGGTTACAGAATTGATTACTCTCTGTCTTGTTTAGACCAGTTTCTGTAAATGGGTATATTTGACTTAGTTAACTTGAGAATCATGCTAAGATGATTAAATATGAATTGTCTAAAATTTCAAAAGCTTTCTAGAATGTCTTCTTGCAAGTCATTTGGATTTGTGTAACTCCAGTTATAGCTAAATCTTGTAGCTGCTATTTGCATGTCTAGAAATTGACATATTCCAATTATAGTTGTTTGCTTGTATATTGCTAAGTGTGGTTCATACCATTGATGATGGTTGAGTTAGAGTACCTGAGATCTTGGGAAACTTGTGTCATGCTTGGTGTTGTCATCTTCTTTGCTATCGTGGCATGATAAATTGTGCGAGATTTATAGTAAGCAATGCGAAGTGCTTGTGCATGTTAACGTAACCTTGTGCTTGTCTTACTTACTGCATGCGATGCATTGCCTATTGCACTTCCATGTATTCATACACCTGCATCTTGCATCTCATTTAGGTACGCAAGATAAACCACGTGAAGGATGTGATGTGGAGTCAAACCCAAAGATGGAAGGACTAAGCAAGTGCTAGGGCCAGAGACGTCACCAAGTCGGTGCAAGCTAACTGAACTGACTTGTGTCGGATCCCAGGCAAGCCCCGGAGCATTATAAGTCTCCCCGTAATTTACAAATGTTTATTTACGTATTTATGATTGATGCATTAGG
Source organism: Miscanthus floridulus (assembly GCF_019320115.1). Classification (NCBI taxonomy): domain Eukaryota; kingdom Viridiplantae; phylum Streptophyta; class Magnoliopsida; order Poales; family Poaceae; genus Miscanthus; species Miscanthus floridulus. Next base: position 31,091,550 of record NC_089584.1, on the reverse strand, counting down.
TTATAAGAGTTGAATGAAACCACTTGATGCATGTACATTCCTTGTCCAGATATTACACCTTTAACCGGTATAGGTCTAGGATCGAATATATATGCTTAGCCATGCTTAGACCGGTAGAAGTCGGGTGATGTCCTGTCACCTGCGAGATATAGGTGGATACCGGAGCACGGTTGGCTATATCTGCTATCGTGGAACAGAACCATGAGGTAAAAGTAAATTGAGACCGGACGGGAAGTCGATAGAGAAGCAACAAGACATGGAGGTCTTGGGTGTGGACTTATCCCCGTCTGTGTCGATTAAGGACCGTACCGTTGTTGGCGCTTCTGACAAGATTGAACGCATGCCTCTCACTTAGCTGGCCGGATAACTCGTTCCGACCGCGAAGCCGAGTAGCTCAACTCAGGCCGGGACCCGTTCTGTTGTGCGCTCCTTCCGGGGAACGATCAGACTGAGCCCAAGGGCAGGTTTGGCCTGAGCATCCTGGCATCTGGTGTTCCAGATTGTGCGGCGCGGTACGGACCCGCGAAATGTGTACCTGAGTTGTACCAAAGGTGACCTAAGGTGACCGTTGATCTGGTCTGCCTGGGTTTGTGTTAGGAATAAATTCCCAGCTGGTTGAAATCGATTCGAATCGCCGTCTCTCCCGGATAGTGAGAAACTTGGCTAGTCCCAACATCGTAGTAATTGGATTATGGAATGTGATGGTTCGGATAAACATGGAATTACTATACCTGCTATGGTTACTATTGTATGCTCTAAAAAGATATACCACATGTTTGGCACAGGATAGTTGCTAATCTAGAGATGGATAGTTATAATTAACTTGATGACATAATTATAATTGTATAATTAAGTTAATCGCTTTCTATGCAAAATATTGTCAAGCTACCTCCACTTATAAAGCCTTGCATACTCCTTGGAGTCAATTTTATTTCTAGTTTATGACGGGTAAGTCTAGCTGAGTACATTCGAGTACTCAGGGTTTATCCCACCATGTTGCAGGTAAGGTTTTGGCCTGCTGAAGATGGTGGCTAACCACCGGTGGGCTCGGTGACTCTATATTCACTTCTCATCTACATGCTTTTGTCTAAGGATGTCACTTATGCTAGCAATGTATTTGGAACTCATATTAATGAAATCCTTCAAAAGCAATGTTGTTTTCACTAATCGGTTTTGAAATCCAAACTTGTATTATTATTTATGAAGCTATTTGTAATATTATTTCCGCTGCAACTCTGCGTATGTGATGTGTATTTGCTTAATCACGCGATCTTGGTTGTGATGTTGATTTACCGAGGTCCTGCGTGACACTCGGCGGACTACCGGGTTTATATAAGTGAGAGTATGCGCGTGTCAACGTGTTAAGCGGGGACAACCGTACTTGATCTTGTATAAATTGGGCGGTTCTGTCACAGACGCATGGGCCCGATTTGTCGGTGGCACGTGGTGGGCTAGCCTAGATGTTCATCAGCTCCCACCATTTGTTCAAACGTTTTGTTTTTTAAATCTGTGGCAAAATCTTGTAACAAGTTTTTCTCCTACATGCTATCTCCAAATCAGACGTTTTTTCCTAAAAATTTCTAAAATCATGATCTATCAATATGTTGAGTTGTTTTCGGTCATATTTTCATGGTGCAAACTTTGATCAAAGGAAGAAGTTCAACTTTTAAAAATTGCAACTTCAAACCAAAATTTGAAACTCCAAATCACTTCATCCGCAAAAGTCATGAATATAAGAGTTGAACAACTCATCAAGACCAACAATTCTTATTTTGGTCATTTATCCATCCGACAATGTGATAGTAAAGTAGTTCATAAATTCTACAATCTAAGTTAGAGTTTCATGAACTAGAAGTGAGACATGTAATTTTTATGAACTACTTTACTATCACTTTGTCGGATGACCGAATGACCAAAATAAGAATTGTTGGTCTTGATGAGTTGTTCAACTCTCGTATTTATGACTTTTGCAGATGAAGTGATTTGGAGTTTCAAATTTTGGTTTGAAGTTGCAATTTTTAAAAGTTGAACTTCTTCCTTTGATCAAAGTTTGCACCATGAAAATATGGCCGAAAACAACTCAACATATTGATAGATCATGATTTTAGAATTTTTTAGGAAAAAAATGTCTGATTTGGAGATAGTATGTAGGAGAAAAACTTGTTACAAGATTTTGCCACATATTTAAAAAACAAAACATTTGAACAAATGGTGGAAGCTGATGAACATCTGGGCCCACATGTCATTGAAACGCTGGTCCACTTGGCACTAGCCTAAATAAGAACTGGGCCCACATGTCATATGTAGAAGGGTGCTTCACTTATGCTGAATCAGAGCATAGGCCACAGAACCCGTCACTAAGTTTGGCCGCTCGGCCACTATCGCCGGCCACCCCTCCGACCCCACCTACCGGCGACCGTACCTCCGCTTGCAGCCATGCCACCTCAGCCCCCCTCTCATCAGCAGCTCGTGGTGGTGCTTGGCCGGCCAATTGAGCTGCTCGCTGTCACAGAAGCCCCCACCACGCTATCACAGCACCCCCCACCAGTGGAGCTTGGCCGGCCAGTTGAGGCAAGGTGGATCTGTTTTTGCTAAAATAGAAGGTGAGCTGAGTGAAGCAGAGTGTTCCCCTTTTGAATTTTTCTTGCATTGCCTTTACATGTTTGCACGTAAATACTTGCAGATCGAGATGGATAGAAGATGGATTTATAAGAGTGCACCATTTTCACTAGACTTTATGTCTAGCGTTCAACAATTCATGGAACATGTCAGAGGTAGATATGGTGCAGATGACAAAATCAAGTGTCCATGCTGAAAATGCCTGAACCAGAATGAAATAAGCCAAGATGATGTACAAGAGCATATCGAAATCAATGGTATGTCTAGGTGCTATACTAGGTGGATTCACCATGGAGAGGAAGATAATGATGTTGGTCAAGATGAGGATGGAGAACTTGCTGTTGTACTTGAAGATATGTCATGGGATGGAAATGAACAGGCACCACTTGATGAGGAAGGACAAGCTGAAGATGTCATAGAAGATAGTGCACGGGGAGTTTAGGGGATGATTCAAGATTTGCACGTGGCAGCAAGCCATGGCTTTGGTGGTGACTTATATAATGAAATCATAGAAGAGGCAAAGCGTGAACTTTATCCAGGTTGCACCGAAGAGTCTAGGCTAACTTTCATTATTAAGCTACTGCATATAAAAGTGTACAATCGGATGACAACATCTGGGTTCGATGCATTCCTTGCATTGCTTTCATCATCTTTGAAGAATGTGCCTGGCCTTCCTAAGTCATATAATGAAATGAAAGCTCTGCTTCGGAAGCTTGGTTTTGGTTATGTTTCTATTGATGTGTGCAAGTATGATTGCGCCTTATTTTGGAAAGACCATGAAGGCAATGATCGTTGCCCAGTTTATGGATTCACACGATGGAAAGTGAACAAGGAGGGCAGAAAGAAAGTTCCTCACAAGGTCCTTCGTTACTTTCCAATTATTCCATGCCTTCATAAGCTTTTTATGTCGAAGGAACGGGCACAATATGCAAGATGGCACAAGGAAAAGAGGGTACCAGTTGAGAATGAAATGAGACATCCTGCTGATGGGGAAGCTTGGAAAGAATTTGATGAGACTTTCAAGTCTTTTGCAGATGATCCCCGTAGTTTGAGGTTAGCCATTGCTATAGATGGATTTAACCCATTTGGGCAGATGACCAATTCATATAGCATATGGCCAGTGATAGTGGTTCCATACAATTGGCCACCATGGATGTGTATGGATCAATCCAATTATATGCTTGCTTTGCTAATTCCAGGCAAAAAATCACCGGGCAAAGATTTCCATGTGTTCATGCAGCCTCTAATAGCAGACTTGATTACTCTTTAGGGTGGTGTCCCTACTTATGATGCTGTTGAAGGCAAAGAATTCAGACTGCGTGCAGCGATTCTATGGGGAATCAATGACTACCCTGCATTAGGCACCTTGTTAGGTAGAACCATAAGGGGTTACTTTGCATATGTGCATTGTGATGAGAATCCATGTTCTGAATGTCTGAGAAACAAGATTGGTTTCATAGGACATAGACGTTTCCTTCCACATGACCATCCCTGGAGGAAAAATAGAACTTTTGATGGCTACCATGAAAATAGAGAGCAGCCAAGGAAATTTAGTGCAGATGAGGTTATGGCAAGGTTGGATGAAATTAGCTATGTTCTAGGAAAGAATCCAGATATGCCAAAATCAAGAAAAAGATGCCGTAATGGAGAACTAGTTTGGCATTTGAAGGTTAGCTTGTATGATTTGCCATATTGGTCAAAACTGAAGCTACAATACAACCTTGATGTTATGCACATAGAGAAAAACATATGTGACAACATTTTGTCAACTCTACTTAATATTCCTCACAAGACAAAGGACACAGTCGCTGCTAGACTAGATTTAGAAGATAGAGGTATAAGAAAAGAGCTTCATTTGGTGGAAGACTCCTCAAAGCCCAAAGCTTGTTATGTTCTAACACCGGAGGCAAAGAAAAAGTCCTTGGAGTATGTGAGCAATGTTAAATTTCCAGATGGCTACGCCTCTAATATATCAAGATGTGTCAATCTGGAGGGAGGAACAATGCATGGGCTAAAAACACATGACTGTCATATACTGCTTCAGTGTATTTTACCAGCTGCCCTTCATGGTTTGGTGCGCAAAGATGTATATGAAGTACTTGCTGAATTGGGAAGGTTTTTTAGACAACTTTGCTCAAAAATTGTAAAGGTTGATGCACTACACCAGATGAAGAATGATATTCTCATTATCCTTTGCAAGTTGGAGAAAAGTTATCCTCCTGCATTCTTCGATGTTATGGTTCACCTAGCAGTACACTTACCGGATGAGGCACTCCTTAGGGGACCAGTTCAGTACGGGTGGATGTATCCCATTGAGAGAAGATTGGGCAACTTTAAGCGTTTCATCTGCAACAAAGCAAGACCAGAAGGATCTATTGTAGAGGCATACACTGCCTATGAGTGTATGACCCAGTGCTCAACATATTTCAGTGACATTATTAATAGGTTCACTAGGCCCGAGAGAAACTTAGATGGAGACATGTCACCCAATGGTTACTCTATTTTTGCACATGGTATTAACCTATTGGGTGCTTCAAAGTTACATTACGAAGATAAAGACTATGACTCTATGGTTTGGTTTGTTCTAAATAATTGCGAAGAGGTTGATGAATACAAAGAGTGAGTAATTGTTGTGATGTCATTGCATATAACTTTATTCAATATTGGTGTCACAAAAACTAATTAACTTATTCCTTTATTGCAGCTTGTATAGGGAAGAATTAGAACACCAACAGGTGAATGATATTGAAAAAGTGATGTCAACACAATTCGCTGCATGGTTCGAGAAACATGTGTGTGCAACTTAAGAACCTTTGACTAAATGATTTATGATTCAGTATATTTTCAAAGTAACTAATTCTCTATCTTTGCAACCTGTAGATTACCAGATTGAAATGCGAAGGCACAACTAACATTGATGAAGACCTATACTCACTTGCATGTCGGCCGATCAACCGTGTGCGTTCATACACAGCATGTATAATCAATGGGGTAAGGTACCACACTAAGGCTCGTGAAGAACATAGGCAGACACAAAACTCCACCATCAAAACTGAGGGTACTCACAATGATGGCACTATTGACTTCTATGGCATAATCACAGACATTATTGAGTTGACTTATGCTAAGAACAACAAAGGAAATAGAACTATTATCTTATTGCGGTGTGAATTTTACAATCTTGAGGGAAGGACATACCAGATGAAAGATGATGGTTATTTCAAGAGCATTAACATCCAAGGCCGATGGTATAAGAATGATCCTTTCATTCTAGCCATAGAAGCTTCACAAGTATTTTTCTTGGAAGATAACAAGTTAGGTCCATCATGGCGAGTGGTACAAGATTTGGCCACTGACATATATTTGATGTAGAAGAGTCCAACACAAACCAACCAATCCATGAACAAGTGCAGATGAGATGTCAGGAGGCATACCAAGAGGAGAATACTTCTTCCAGAGATGGTATAGTTGGGGACATTTATCCTGAAATGGATTTGCTGCACATGGATCAGCCAGGCAGCCCTGTCAGTAGAGACCTTGTCGAGAGCATCCGTCGACATGAACATACAGCTCAAGGTGAAGAAACATACGGCGAAGATGAAGATGAAACCTTCCTTGAGTACCATAGTCTAGATGAAGGCAATATGTCAGATGAAGACAGTGATGATGACTAAACTTTGCATTTCTAGAGATTTTTGTGAACCATCCACTTCTATTAGTGATTCTGTTGTAATTCTAAACCATGAACTTCTATTAGTCATCCTGTTGTATTTGTGAACCATGAACTTCTTTATGTGCCTTATTTTGTTGTAAGACATTATATGCAATGGTTATGTTTCAATGGATATTTCATTCATCATGCAAGTTACTCAAGCTATAATGCTGCCCAGATTTCATGGACATGATATATGTATATACTGTTGCCTAGAAAACATGCTGCAAGTTTATATGACACATGACATTGTCATGTAAAATACAAAGTTTGTCATGGAATGCCCAAAAAATCTGGAGCAGGTTATATTTCTGAGATTATGACCAAAGACAATGTCATGGAAACTACAAAATTATCATAATATATACATTGTGCCAAAATTTCATCCCACACAGGTTACACATCAAACACAGATCACAATTGCACAGGTTACATATTCATGCACACAAGAGAGGTCCAAGAGCACAAAGGCCCATAGTTCATACATGTCTTGCCAAACACATACATCCAGCACAATAGGTTCAACATGTTCTTGCCAACACTATAAAGCTTTTGTCAACATTACAGACAAAACATAAAGGCCCACACTTCATCACAATTGCCTACTTCAACACAACAGCTACAACCAAGAAGATGGCCAACAAAAGGAATATTGTTACATTCACACATCCACACACAAGACAAATGCAGCTTCCTATGCCTTCCCTGTTCTTGCCAACCATCTCCTTGACCTTGTTCAGATTTTCCTCTAAGCTTTCAATTTTTCCCACAAGCTCAGGAACATCTGTTGTCGAAGCTGCAGCAATGGTTGGGTGAACTGACGGTAGGTATCCATTATCAACAAGAAACACCACATACTCTTCCTCGAACCAATACCTAGAACATGACCCCTGCATCCAAATTACAACAATAGGGAATGAAATTAGGGCAAACAAGAACAAAATTTGGGCAATGCAAATTGAGCCACTGCACTGACATTTCCATAGCTCTTCCTAGGACACTTGAAAAATCTCTTTCCTTTGTTAGACCCAGACTTTGTCGTGGCAGCAAACACCCTAACATCCCTGCAATCTAGGCATCTAATCAACGGCAACCCGGTCACATCATCGATCGGTGCCTGCAGATCGATGGCACTGGCCAGAGGCGCAGCATCCACAATAGCAAGGGGTCCGGGTTCCTAGGCACTCCTAGCTGTGCTTGAACGACAATTGCGAGCATTAGATGATGAAGCCTGCGACATTAGCCCTAATTAAGAGAGAGGGGATTGATTAGGAACTGCAATGGCAACACAAAGAGGAGCAAAGAGGGGGATGAGGGTGATACTGCCGACCAAATGGAGGGGGACAGGAGGGGAATGATGGTGGCACTGCCAACCATGTGCACCTGGGGAGTAGGAGCACGTGGCCTACAAGGTGATGGAGTGGCACCGGTCACCGAAGATTCGTGCTCCGTCGGCCACGCTTGCAGCGGATCTTGAGCTACCTCCGTCCAGAGGCCACCACGCTGTCAGTTGGGGAGAGGTGAAGCTGTCTCCGCCCTAAGCCCCCTCGATGCCGACTAGGCTCGCCCAGATGCCGCGACCCACCCTCCGCTCGCCACCCTTCGCTCCGACTAGGGGCCGCCGCCAGATATCCACCACCGCCGCCTGCTTCAGTCCAGGTCGAGGAGACGGGAGAGGGGACGACTGAAACTAGTCAACACAAAATGGGTAGGGTCCACCTATAGGGGTATATTGTCGTTGGAGCGTGTCTTTTATTTGGGAAAAAATAAGGTGACGCCAAAAAATCGTCACATAAAGACAGGTACTAGCGTCACAAAAAGAAACCGTCAACCGGCAGCTGGTGAATGACAATTTGTGATGAAAATTTATACCTTTCTGTGACACAAAGTTCAGTGTCATCATAAATAGTTCTGAACCTCATGAGTTTGTGACGACAGGAAAAATTTCATCACAAAATGTAACATTATATGACGAAATCAGTCCTCGTCATGAGGAGTTTTTTCATAAAAAGAAGGATTTCTTGTAGTGCATCCCGCCATTGTTTTATTTGATTCTTAAACTTCTCATTCATTTCTGGGCCAAGCATTTGCATCTAAGTATGATTAGAAAATAATTGAGGTAAACAAAGATGGTTATAGTATAAGTTCAACTAGGGCTACTATCTCTACAAATCAGATAGTCAGAAATGTGCTCATCTTGATACAAGATGAAAGGATCAAATGCCAAAGTGGGGGGTGAATTGGGCTAATTCTAAAATTCTTTGCAATAATTGAACCCTACACTTAGCCCACTTCACCCCTTGTGCCTAGAATGTGTTTCTATTGTTCTACCACACAAAAGTTTTGCACCCTAGGTTCCAATCCTACTCTAGCATGGCAATTCTAGGAATGTAAAGACAAGAAATGAATTGCTCAAATGTAAATGCTCAAAGTAAAGAGAGGGAAAGGAACGCGGCGATGTTTTCCTGAGGTATCGAAGAGTCGCCACTCCCCACTAGTCCTCGTTGGAGCACCCGCACAAGGGTGTAGCTCCCCCTTGATCTGCACAACGATCAAGTGCTCTCTACTGACTGATTCTTCGACACTAGTGAATCACCCACAACCACTCACAACTTGAGTTGGGTCATCCATAAGCTCCACCAGATGATCACCAAACTCCCAATCACCACCGAGCTGTCTAGGTGATGGCGATCACCAAGAGTAACAAGCACAAACTCTAACTTGACCACAACAAGCCTAATGAGAAGGGTGGATGCACACTTGCTACTCTCTTTGCACTAATGAGTACCTTAATCTTGGATTCTCAAATCTTAATCACCACACTAGGCTCTTTCTCTCCCTTGCACTCTTAAGGTGTTCCTCAACTGAACAAATGGGCAAGAGACCTCCCTTGGATGAGTGGAGTAAGTATTTATAACCCCTCATTCAAAACATAATGTTTGGAGGCTGAGTCAGCATTCTACGGGGTGACCAGATGCTCCGGTCATGATGACCGGATGCTCCGGTCAGTTATACCCGCAAAGAGCCATTAAGTTCTAACCAGACTCTGATATGTGTCAGGTCAGCACTGACCGGATGCATCCGATCAAGAAAAATGCTCTCTAGAACCTTAATGATGTTGATCGAACACTAACATGCAGAGTCCAATCACTTCACTGTTCAGCGTCCGGTCAGTTACCGGATTCTGACCAGCGTTCGGTCAGCACTGATCGGATGCATCCGGTCAAGAAAATCCTTCTCTGGAACCTCTCTGGAGTTGACCGGATGCAAGCACCCAGCGTCCGGTCACTTTTCACTCAACGTCCGGTCAGTACCAGATGACTATAGTTGATTAAATGAACTGACTGGACTCACCCTCCAGTGTCTGGTCACAACTAGACCAGCGTCCAGACAATCATTTGACCCTCCATTCACTTCCAACTCAAAATTCTATGTCAATAAAGTTTGCTCCAATTGATCTTAGGGCTACTCCTAAGCTACCTAGTGCTAGGTTTGACAAATGCGCACCACACCTAACCCACTAGACTCACCTCGATCAAGCTACTAGTCCATACCCCCCTTAATAGTACAGCCAAAGGAAAATCAAAGTCCTAAACAACTCTAAGTGTCTCTTCAACACCAAACGACACTTAGAACTAGTTTGTCCTTAACCTTGTCGTCCATCCTTTGAAAACAGAAACGATTTCTATCGACAGGTGCATGACAACCATGATTGCCCAATCAATTGCCATTACCTTGACCTAACTCAAATTGCCTCTGCAATACACACGTTAGTCGTAGTAATCTCGTGTCGTCATTAATCACCGAAACCCAACTTGGGTCCTAGATGCTTTTAATCTCCCCCTTTTTGGTGATTCATGACAACACAACCTCAAGTATGTAGAAGAGATTTGTGAGGTTTTCAACATGCTCGGTTCATATAAGCTTTTGACAATAAGAGCAAAGGGTTTAGACATGCTTATATGACCCAAGCCAACATGGTGTACTCAATAGATATGAATTAAGCATGAGTACATAAAGTAAAGCTCATTTGAATTGGAGTAACACATGGAGCAAAGCAAATGAGCATAACCAAGTGACATGACATATATAAAGATATCAATGTAGAGAGCACACATGTCACATAAGTCTCACCATCACAAGTATGTAATGCAATGCATGAAAGAAAATGTGAATGCACAAAGTATCACACATAAAGAAATGAATCACATGCTCCCCCTAGATCTAACATACTCGCTCCCTCTCCCCCTTTGGCGTCAAGCACCAAAACCTAAGGGTTGGATGGTGGGACAGGAGCAGTCAAGTCAGGCGCTGAGGTGCGGTGAGAGATATAGAACTGAGCAGCATCATCCTCTGACCCTGAACTCTGAGCAGTCTAACCCTCTATCACTGGAAGTGAAGGTGAAGAGGTCTGGGTCTGCTCAGTAACTGGTGTGGCTTGTGACTCTGGAAGTATCACTGTAGGAAGTGGAGCCACATCTGCCTCTGTCGCTGTCGCTGAAGCCTTAAGGATAGGAGTGACTGTCTAAGGAGGCTCGGATGAGGAAATAGATGATGGGATCATCTCAGTAGTCTCGGTAACTAGAGAAGCTATGGTAGGAGCAGGAACTCAGAATACTAGAGATGTAGGCTACCCTATAAGCTCACTGAAAGTAGCGCTGAGACTCCTAGAGACTGGGGTGTCCGACACTAACCCTAAAGAACTCTGAGTCAGAGTGAAGCCTATAACAATAGGGGTAAAGTGCAGACCCTGCGCACTCCCTGGGGAAGCAAACCACTAGGACACCTACTTTGTAGGTGAAGCAAACTAAGTAGCTGGTAGTCCCTAACTCTAAAGCCCACTGGGCTGTACAGCTGGAGTCACTGAAGTGGTGGTAGCAGGCTGGCCTTTCTGAGGTGTAGATTGCTGAGGAGCAACCCCAATAGCAGTGAATCCATGTTGCATGAAGCCAAGTAACTACTACTGAATCACAAGCTGCTGCTACATGGCCTGCTGCTGCCTCTAGAACTCATCCTGTCGAGCCTAAACCTGTGCAAGTGCAGCTGCTGTCTCTTGTGCCTGGCGTGTCTGGTCCTGTCTCATCTACTCAAGTACTTCAAGAAGTGCTAGATCTGTCTACGGTGGCTGTGGTGGAGCGGAGCTAGAGCCACTAGCCTCTCTATAGTGTGGTCAGGGAGCCATCTATGGAATCGGTTGATAATCATCATCAGAGCTATCACTTGGGTCGCTCTCGACCACATACTCCTACTGAGCATCAAATTGTTCCTCTTCTATCACTGCAATGCCCCTGGTGATCTCATCCTACTGGGCTGCTATCTCTGGTACCTCTGGGTGACGACTCGGTTGGCGAGGTGTTCTAGCATGACTATGATGTAGCATATGGGTCATGTCATATGATGAAAACTCAGTAGCAGCACCTGTGTACTCTACCATCGTATCTGGGGACTTCTGTGTAACTGCCTTTCTAATTAGGAACATGATCTAATGAGCATAAGGTAGCTGACAGTGACCTCTGAAGCCCTCTGCTAGTGTATCCTCCATCTCTAAAAGTATGACATCCCAAATATCAAATACGGTCTGAGACACCAAAGAATGCACTAACCACAGCTAAATGCGAGTCAAACCCTCGCGGTAACCCATCCTCGAGAGTAGAGTCCTCCTCATAATAGCATCAAGAAGCCGAGCTATAGGTGTAAGATCATGTGGTATCTTGCATGACCCACCAAATGGCTCTATGAAGCATGGTCAGACAAGATCTATGGGTGGCACAAGTCCACCATGAGGGCATCTTGGAGACTCTATCTAACCATAGCACACCTCGTGAAGGCGAATAGGTGACTCTAGAATCCTAAGAATCTCTCTGACCCTCGAGCTCTAGAGCCTATAGTCATGGCCTTTGAATGCAAAGTGAATGAATCTGTGCCTCGGGTCAATCCAAAGAGAGGAGTAGAACTCATCGACCCATGATAGAACAAAGCGGCCAGTCTATCCAAGGAGATCTATCAAGCCTGGCAGATAGAAAAGGTGGGGATGGATCTGCTCGCCTATAGCTGCAACTATAGACTCTATAGAGCAGACTCTCTAAGATCTGAAGGCAACTCCACTGTTTAGATAAGCATTATAAAAGTCCTCCTGCAACACAGTATAGAAGTGCTCTAAAGCACACTCATCCCGCCTCGACGGAAACCAGTCCTCAAACTACACAAAGCGGAGCTGCTGCACCTATCTGGCTATAGCTACCCTCAAGTCAAGGTGAACAACTAGAGGTAGACCCTATGGTCTAGGAGGTGGATGAGAGCCCCTCCTCTGTGTCTCAGGCCTTGGTGACACCTAAGTGCGTGTACGACCAGAGCGTCGAAGTTGTGGCTATGCTGCCTGCACTATCTCCTCAATCTACTCTGTCTACTGAGTACCCTCTTTCTGCTCCGCTAGCTGTGTCTACTGCTCAGTCTCCCCCTAAAGTAGACTCTCCTCCAAAGAGACACGCCGTCCTCCAAGCATGACAGTCCTAGGTGGACTACCATGAAGAGTCTTAGCCCTCTCGATGGTGGCCCTCTAAGCTAGTGATAGCTGATCACCTATACGAACTCCAATCCTAGCTCCTCCTCTCTCTGCTCACTCAACGGTGGCTACCACTGCTGCTACTCTCTATCTCAGCATCTGCAAACTTACACTTCTTTGTTGTAGTGTTCTTCGCCTTTCCTTTCTCCTGAGCAGTCAGGTGAGGTGGAGGCCTTGCATCCTCATCTCTAGGACCTCCTCCAGCATTCATACAACATGCCATTGCTAAAGCGGATGAGAATCACTGCCACTTGACAAGATGCAACTGCCGACTGACACTCGCGAGGCTTGGCCTCGATCCATACTCATAGGCTTGGCCCCGAGTTTACTAACAGCTACCAAAAGAAACACAAGAGCACCAACTCGCTGCATGATGGAATAGATAGGAAATATAAATAATCACTATATTCATCTAGAGGTGTGAAACCCTAAGAAGCAAGTAGTAGATAGAAAACTGAAAGTGATGGCTTGCTACCTGATGAAATCCGATGAACCGGCGATCGATGAGCAAAGGAGAGAATCACGGGGCACCGCCAGGATCGGCAATCTTACGCCTAGGGTTAGGGTTCCAGCGTGAAGTGGTAGGGTGGCCGAGTAGATGTGGTGGTGCAGTGGATGGCGGTGAGGGCAAGAGCTGGGCACCAGCGTGGCTAGGGTACGGCGAGGTAGGCATGTGCGCTAGCGAGGCCGTGGAGGCGCAGGCATGGCGATGGAGGCACAGATGGCGGTGTGGACGCGGTGGCACGACTGCAGAGGTGGGCATGGGCGTGGAGGCTACGTGATGGCGAAGTCAGCGCATCGGTTAGGGCAAGCGCATAGGTGTAGACGATGGAGACACAGGTGGCATGGGTGACCTAGATGGAAATAGAGAAGACTCGATTTAAGGTGGCCCCTGTGTGATAGACAAGGAGAGGAGTTTGAGATCCACGCGGATTCAACTGACTGGACGCACCGGTGGCAACGATCGGACACTGCCACCTAGAGTCCGGTCGACAACAGAGAGGTCCAAAACCCCTCAAATTGTGACCAGACGGTGGCCAGAGTTCGGTCGATCCTACCTTTGTCTTCTTTGTTTGATCGGACACAGGGTCATCTTCACATCGGACGCTGGAAGAGCACTGTGCAGTGTCCGGTCACACCTACGCTGCATCTGTTCACCTCCTATGAACTGACCAGATGCTGGAAGCAGAGTCTGGTGCAGCGTCCGGTCACCATTTTCTAGTGAATCTTCAAAGTTCCTTTGTGATGCCTTTTCCCAATCATGTCCCAACTTCAATAAGACACAAATAAACACCAATTGAGACTAATGTGAGAGACCTCTCTTAGACCCTCAAAATTTTCAAAATACTTTGCCTTGGGCTATAATTCTTTTTAAGAAAATAGGCAATAAAAGGATAATCGAAAGAAACAACAAAGCAACACACATACACATGCAATGCAATACTTGAACGTAATTCAAGTTGCTTGTCAAGTTTGATCCAAGGTTAAGCTTCTTCACACGCTTTTCGGCGGTTATCTTAACCATGTTAGACAAGGCCTAAATGCATTACTAAAAATTTAAACATGTTTTATATTACAATGCAATGCAAGGGACAACACAAGCTCATTATTTAGTGAAGTTACTAAAATCAAGCAGATTGAGCTCATTCCTCAACCAATAAAATGTAGCCTCATCTTGCGGTTTAGTGAAGATATCCGCCAATTGATCCTCGGTCCTTACACCTTCTAGTGATATATCACTTTTAGCAACATGATCTCTAAGAAAGTGATGGTGAATATCTATATTCTTGGTGCGAGAGTGTTGAACCAGATTATTAGCAAGCTTTACTGCGCTCTCATTGTCACACAAAAGAGGCACCTTTTCTAGAAACACGCCATAGTCTAACAAAGTTTGTTTCATGTAAAGAATTTGTGCACAATAAGCACCCACGACAATGTATTCTGCTTCGGCGGTGGACAAAGCCACACTATTTTGCTTCTTGGAAGACCAAGACACTAGTGATCTACCAAGCAAATGGTACCGTCTAGATGTGCTTTTTCTATCAATTTTGCAACTAGCATAATCCGAATCGGAATAGCCAACTAGTTGAAATCTAGCTCCTTTAGGATACCAAAGACCAATGCTTGGTGTGTGCTTAAGGTACCTAAGGATTCTTTTAACGGCAACCATGTGAGCCTCCTTAGGACTAGCTTGAAATCTAGCACACATACACACACTAAACATAATGTTGGGCCTAGATGCGGTCAAATATAATAAACTACCAATCATAGAATAGTAGAGAGTTTGATCAACTGATTTACCTCCCTCATCTTGGTCGAGATGTCCATTAGATGGCATTGGTGTCTTGATTGGCTTACATTCATCCATTTTGAACCTCTTGAGAAGGTCCTTGGTATACTTTTCTTGAGAGATGAAAATCCCTTCTCTCATTTGCTTGACTTGAAAACCAAGAAAGAATGTAAGCTCTCCAGTCACAGACATCTTGAACTCTTTTGACATTAATTCACCAAACTCTTTGCAATAGTCTTCATTTGATGAGTCAAATATGATATCATCAACATATACTTGGCAAATGAAGATCTCTCTATAAAGCTTCTTAGTGAATAGTGTGGTATCGACCTTCCCAATGGTGAAGCCCTTCTCAATGAGGAAATCCCGAAGGCGCTCATACCAAGCTCTTGGGGCTTGCTTAAGCTCATATAGCGCCTTGGATAACCTATAAACATGATTAGTATATCTAGGGTCTTGAAACCTAGGAGGTTGATCAACATAGACTAGTTCATTTATGAAGCCATTTAAAAATGCACTTTTAACATCCATTTGATATAATTTCATTTCATGATGCGATGCATATGCAAGGAGGATATGAATGGCTTAAAGTCTTGCAACCGGTGCAAAGGTCTCTCCAAAATCCAACCCTTCAACTAGAGAGAACCCATTTGCAACTAGTCTTGCCTTGTTTCTCACAACAATGCCTTGATCATCTTGCTTGTTGTGGAACACCCACTTTGTTCCAATGACTCGTGCACCTTGTGGTCTCTCTTCAAGAGTCCAAACTTCATTGCGGGTGAAGTTGTTCAACTCTTCATGCATGGCATTTATCCAATCCGGATCTTGAAGAGCTTTTTCTACATTTGTAGGCTCAATGCAAGAAAAAAACAAGTGATGTTCAATAAATGAAGCAAGTTTTTGAGAGCGAGTCATTACACCCTTTGAAGGACTCCCTATGATGAGATCTTGTGGATGTGCTTGTAGTAGAGGTGAATTTCTTCTATCAACCACTTAAGGGGGAGGTTGTGGAGCATCAACATCTTGAGCTTGTGCCACCATTAGATCATGAGAGACATGAGTGTCTTCATTTTCTACTCTCCCATCTTTATCATCATCTTGTGGCACATTTTATGAAGAAGGTGGATCAATCACTTGGACATCATCTTCATCATCTTTGGGCTTGATGTCTCCAACCAGAATGTTCTTCATGGCCTCCCTTAATGATTCATCACCTACATCATCAAGATTCTCATGTGCTACTTGGGAGCCGCTTCTTGTAGATGTAGCATTTGCAACCAAACACCCAGAAGAATGAGATGTCCATCTTCTTCCCATTGAGCAACTCATAAGGGGTCCTGCCAAGAAACTTTTGAAGGAATAGGCGGTTGGATGCATAACATGCGGTGTTGATAGCTTCCATGTAACAGAATCGACCAAATCATAAGAACGTAAGTACAAAAACAATCACCAAAGCGATCAAATTCCTGTACTTAAGCTCCCATAATCCCGGTAGTCTAGAAATCACAAAGGATTTCAACCAACTCTCGACATACAAACCAAGATCGTAGTGATTCAACACAACACATCATCCGTTACAACATTTCATAATAAGCATTCGGATACATCCATCAGAGTTTTAAATAGAATATTACAAACCAAGTTTGAGTGTGCGGAAGCAACATAGTTTGGTACAAAACATCATAGTTTTCAATTACATTGCCAAGTCTGAGTCATGTCCCACAAAAGCATTATCAGGTACGAGAACTAGTAGAGACCGCGCCCAACGGTCTAGTCTTCATCCCCAGCTGGGAGAAGGTAGTACTTGCAGCAACCAAAGTAGAACTGGTCATCTGCAACAGGTGGGAGATAAACCCTGAGTACGAGAAGGTACTCAGCTAGACTTACCCGACAAAACCAGAAATAAAAGACACCAAGGATCATGCAAGGCTTTTCAGGTGGGCTAGCTTGACACAGTTGCATAAAAGAGCTTATGAATATAGTAACCAAATTTAAACTTAGCATCAAGTTATCATCATTTACCTATCCACTAGATTAGCACCTGTACTAGAGCACTCACTTATTAGGAGCAAATAATATTAACCATAGCAGGTATAATAAGGCTGTCATCATCATATCCTCATTTCTGAACCATTATGTTATTTAGTGTATCTACTTTGGAGATAAGCCCGTCAAGTTCTCACTAACCGAGAGAGACGGCGACTCGAATCGAATTACAACTCAGCTGAGGGGGTATTCCTAACTCTCACCCTGGCATACTTAGCACGGGTAGCCGTGGGTTACCTTTGGTACAACTCAGGAACCAAATTCGCGGGTTCGATCAGTGCCAGCGCTCTCAGGGATTACCCTTCTGCCAGGACGATTAGGACTTTTAAATCACCTGCCCTTGGACTCATGCCTATGGCTCCCTTCCGAGGCGTACTTTATACTTATCGACTCCCGGCCTGAGTTGAGCTACTCGGCTTCGCGGTCGGTCTTCGGACACTGCCAACTAAGAGAGAGGCATGCGTTCAACATGAATAGGAAAGGCTCCAAGAATCAGTCCTTAAGCGACACAGACGGAGTCACTGCAAACCAGCAAGCCTCCGTCCGGTCTTCATTTCAAATTAAGACTAGTTCTTTTCCACGATAGCAAATATAGCCAACCGTGCCACATGTATCTTCCTATATCTCGCAGGTGACAGGAAATCACCTGACTTCTACCGTGTTTAAGCAGGGCTAAGCACTACATGAGCCTGAGCTACATAGGATTTAGGGTAACAATATCTAGACAAGGATTGGGTAACCAATGCAGCAAGTGTTTGCATCCAACACCTAAACTTAATGCAACAATATATGTAATAATAATAATAATACTGTAATGGCATTTCGGAAATTAGGAGGCTTAATATGCTCTAGGGCTTGCCTTTCACAAAGTTGCAAGGACGGTGATCCGGGCACTCAACGGTGACCTCGTCTGGCACTTCTCCTAGAGGCTGCTCCTCCTGAATCTCCGGTGTCGGCTGCTGCTGCTCGCTCGGTTCCTCGAATTCCAGCAGGGTCACTCCTTCCGGTACACCTATTGCATGCCGATGCATGAGATAAATATCATGGATGCATAAGAAATGACATGATGCTTATGATGAATGAATCACAGTAAGTGTTTACGAAAGCATCACTGGACACTCGTTTATCGAGTAAAATAGCTCTATTCAAATCACTTTAAGCATGTATCTAACTTAACTTAAAGAACAAGATCAACTTACCTAACTTGCATAACCTAAGATAAAGATGCTCATCTTCAGTTAAAGGCCTAACACCTAGGAACATTACCACAAACTTAGAAATAGTAAAGGCATACATAAATTAACATTTAAAGTTTCATATGCACACAAGTAGTCCCTTAATTCAATCACAACTAAAGTTCTACAATTCCAACTGGCTTGCATGAGGACATTCTAGAAAGCTTGTGAAATTCTCTACAAATCAATTGTAAACATCAAAGCATGCTTCTTATGTTAACCAAATCGAATTTCAGTAAACCTAGAATCTGTCCAGAAATGACAGGGTTACTAACTTAATTATTTAATGATGATGCAAAAGCCTAATTTGATCAAACCAAGTTTACCAACTTGTTGCACATACCAGAGAAACACTAGAAAGTATAATGCTAACTTCTAAATAAATTATTTAATGTCCTTTTCAAATTTATTTAGTTAATTAGGTGATTAAAGCAATATATAGTAAAACTATTTAGAAAAATCTACAAAAATTACAATAGCTATCTCATGCTTCACATAGACTACCATAAAAATTTCAAAGCCATTGAGCAAGCAGAACTCGCTGTATCCAAAATAATAGGTGGCATGCCTATTTTTAGCATAATTAGGAAACCCTAATGAAACGTGTTAGGCAATAGATTTATCATTTTTCCTAGCATCATTCTAGCATAAGAACCTTACTCACCAAATTTTACCTATACTAGATCTATAGAAAAATTATGAAAATTCACACAAGATCCATCCACTGATAAAAAGAAATTCTATAACTCAAAAACTATACATGCACTAGCTCTGAAATTTTAACCAGAGATTCTACTAAGCAATAATAGATTACCCACAAAATTTCATCATTTTTGGACCACAGAAACTCAAGATAAAATTCAAACAAGTTTGCATGTATCCAAAAACACATTTCAAAGTCCTATTTAATTCATCCAGAATTTCTAAAACATGTGCTCATATAATATTTTTATTAAATACTAGACATTACTAGGAACTCAACAAAATTGGAACCATAGCATTTGGAGCTACCAATTAGGAGATACACATTTTTGAATATCTATACAAATCTATGAAATAATTAAAACAAAACAAAACAAGAAATCATTTCACTGCTGTTGGGCCGGCCCGAAGGACATGGCGGCCCGCGAAGCGCGCAAGCGGCCCAGCCACTCGGCGCAGCCCAGGCTGGCTGCCTCCTCAGCAACGGCGACTGACAAAGGGACCCGCGCGTCAGTGAGAGAAACAGGGGAGCGGAGGAAGACGACGGCGCAACTCGCCGTCGGTGGCTTCTCCGGCGAAGGCAACGGTGCCAACGTGTTCGCCTCACCCAAGTGGACCTAGGGAAACCATCTATTGCAGCTAATGACATAGCTAGAGGGGGTGGCGATGGCCACGGCGGCGCTCGGCCATGGCATGGCCGGCTCCGACGATGCTACGGCGTCGTAGCCCGATAAGGCGACCCTACGAGCTTCGGCAGCACTCCTAGAACCTAGCGCGAGACAGAGGAGGGATGGCAAGGGCGCGAGGACTGCTGGCCGTGTGGAGCGCCAACTCCGGCGAGGGCAGCCATGGTGGCGGTGGAAGGAAACCGACGATTCGCCATTATCGAGGCTCGATTGACCCGACGGTGAGGTGGAGAGGGTGGAGAAGACCACGGTGAGGCTACTGGTGGACTGGGCAACGCGTTTTCGTGGTGGCGAGCGTGCATGATGATGGCAACGCGTGGTCGACAATGGCAGACTACTTGAGCTCACTTGCAGCGCGTGGTGGAGGAGAAGAAATGAGAACTGGAGCGGGCGAGTGCATCGGGCAGGCGCGCGGGGTGCTCAAGACGCGGCCAGCAGTGCCAGGATGCCCGTGGCGCGTGGCCTGCGTGAGAAGAAAGCCAGCGACGGGTGGCGCCATGTGGCCAGCAAACTCTGAACTGGTCGGCCACGATGTTACTGAACGTTTTCTGAAAACTGCGATTCAGTGTTTGATGACCATGACTGACAGCGCCATTTCATCGTGTCAACACGGCTCAACCAATGATCCTTTGCAAAAACGGTGCTCATGAAAAATGTAGATGTACCATCCAGCTACAATTTCTTTTCAAGGACCATGATCTAATTCGCCATGGATAAGCAGTTACATCAAGCCAAAGATGGCTCAATCACACTAAAATTACAGCCATGACTTAGAATATTTTCTAAGTGTGAAATCATCATGTAACTCTGACTTGTGGGCCAGGTTTGACCATGTTCCACACATTTTCATGAGTTGGCCATAAAACAACTTATGTTCCTTAATAAATTAGCTACAACTTTTGTAAAGAGTGTAAAGCCATGCAAGGTTTCTAAGTTGGTCTTTTGAATCAGTCAAACAGTGACACTCCAAGGGTCAATTCTAGTCAAACCTTCACTTGAGGGCATTTTGGTCATTTTGATCTACATGAACAATGTCCCAACAAGTAACCTAAGTGTAGTTAAGGTGTAATAGACCATGATCAACCACTTTACAAAATTGTTATACCACTTCTAAAGATCACATGTGATAAAGCAATTAAAACAAGCAATTCATTCATATGTTTCAATTCCATGTTTCACATGTTTCATGACCTTGTGGTTATTTTATACTTGTCATATTACTACCATGTTGCCATGTTTCAAGGTATGAGAAACTCAGGTTGCATTCACCTGTTACACCATTACTATTCACAACACTCAAGTATGAAACATACACAATTGGAAAATGTTGCATATGCATGTTTCAGTAACAAAGGCATGATGAGATAGATGATGCACATGTTTATGAAATGAAATGCAATTAGTAGAAGCCAAACACCTACGGTGTTACAGCCCTCCCCCCTTAGAAAAATCTCGTCCCGAGATTTGGAAAGCGTATCAATCAGTATAGAAAGCCGGATAGTTTTCCTTTAAATAATCTTCCCGCTCCCAGGTTGCGTCCCATAACTATGATTACTCCAAACTACCTTGTATAACTTAACTACTCATGTACGAGTCACTCTTTCTTGAGTATCTAGAACTTGCACGGGCTTCTCTTCATAAGAAAGATCAGATTTCAAGTTGACTTTCCATGTTGCTATTCTTTCCTCGGGAATACGAAGACACTTCTTCAGCTAGGACACATGGAATACCGGGAATATAGCTCCCATCTCACATGGTAGATCGAGCTTATATTCTACTCTTCCACTTTTCTCGATAATGCGGTAAGGTCCAACATATCGAGGCTCAAGCTTCCTTCTGATTCCAAAATGTTTTACTCCTTTCATAGGGGATACCTTCAGATAAACATGATCACCTACTTCAAACTCAATAGGTTTTCTTCTCTTGTCAGCATAGCTC
Source organism: Miscanthus floridulus (assembly GCF_019320115.1). NCBI lineage: Eukaryota > Viridiplantae > Streptophyta > Magnoliopsida > Poales > Poaceae > Miscanthus > Miscanthus floridulus. The sequence continues at coordinate 31,069,760 of NC_089584.1, read as the reverse complement.
TTTGGTCAAGCCTGTGCGGCAGTCATATTCTTCTGTATAGTTCGGACTTGCTCTTCAGCTTCTTTTACAAAGTCAATACCATAGAATCTTCTTTCCCCGGGTTCCACCCAGTTCAAAGGAGTTCTACACTTACGGCCATAAAGAGCTTCAAAAGGAGCCATTTTGATACTCTCTTGATAACTGTTGTTATAAGAGAATTCGGCGAGAGGTAACCAGTCCTCCCAAGAGCCTTTGCAAGAGATAAGACAAGCTCTAAGCATGTCTTCAAGAATTTGATTAACACGCTCAGTCTGTCCTGATGTTTGCGGATGATAGGCAGAACTACAGATTAGATGAGTGCCAAGATTCTAATGTAAGCACTCCCAAAAGCGAGCCGTGAATTGCGGTCCTCTATCTGAAACAATGGATTTAGGTACCCCATGGAGACGTACCACTTGTTGAAAATAAATCTTAGCACAATTGTGAGGATGATAGGTAGACTTGACCGGAATAAAGTGAGCAGATTTAGTTAGACGATCTACGATAACCCAGATGGAATCACAACCCTTTTTGGTAGTGGGTAATCCAACAATAAAATCCATGCTAATTTCTTCCCACTTCCAGCCAGGAATAGAGAGTAGCTGCAATAATCCGGGTCTTATGTGAATAGCCTTGACTCTGCAACAGTTATCACACTTTGCCACGTAAGCTATGATTTCTTTCTTCATCTTGGTCCACCAATAATACAGCTTGAGATTTTGATACATTTTACTGCTACCAGGATGGATGGACAATTTAGAAGAATGGGCTTCAACCAGAATTTGATTTCTAAGTTCTTTGTCTTTGGGTACCACCAGCCTATCATTAAACCAGAGAATTCCCTTGTCATCGACCCTAAAATGCTTGGTTTCTTTCTCTTTCATCTTCCGCTTGATGTGAAACACACCCACATCAGTCTTCTGGAGTTCGATAATTTGACTTCTAAGAGAGCAATCCACAGTGATATTGTGGAGTACTACAGGATGAAGGAGGTGTGCCAGATGAAAGTCTTCACTAACTAAGGAATTGCAATGGGCCTTTCTGCTTAAGGCATCAGCAACCACATTTGCCTTACCAGGATGGTAGTGCACTTGAAGGTTGTAGTCTTTGATTAATTCTAACCATCGTCGTTGACGCATGTTCAACTCGGGTTGAGTAAAGATATACTTGAGGCTTTTATGGTCAGTATAGATGTTGCACACATTACCCAGCAAGTAATGTCTCCAAATCTTCAGGGCATGAACAACTACGGCTAGCTCTAAGTCATGGGTAGGATAGTTGACTTCATGCTTTCGAAGCTGGCATGAGGCATAAGCAATTACTCGGCCCTCCTGCATAAGAACACACCCCAAACCGGTGCCACATGTGTCACAGTAGACATCAAAAGGCTTCTCGATGTCAGGTTGTACCAATACAGGAGCAGAGGTTAGTAAGATCCGCAAAGTGTGGAAAGCCTCTTCACACTTTGGAGTCCACACAAACTTCTCATCCTTTTGCAGTAGTCGAGTCATGGGCTTGGCGATTTTTGAGAAATCTGGGATAAAGCGACGATAATAGCCAGCCAAACCTAGGAAATTTCGGACTTCTATGACTGTAGTAGGTGCCTTCCACTCTAGGACTTCTTGCACCTTAGTAGGGTCAACCGAAATTCCATCACCAGATAACACATGACCTAGAAAAGGTATCTTGTTCAACCAGAACTCGCACTTGCTGAACTTAGCATAAAGCTGGTTGTCACGTAACCGAGTTAAAACAATTCTCAGATGTCCAGCATGCTCTTCTTCATTCTGAGAATATACCAGGATATCATCAATGAACACGACGACAAATTTGTCCAATTCTGGCATGAATACTGAATTCATCAGGTACATAAAGTGTGCTGGAGCGTTTGTCAACCCAAAGGACATGACGAGGTATTCGAACAAGCTATAACGAGTAGAGAAAGTTGTCTTTGGTATATCTTCAGGACGAATTTTGATCTGATGGTAGCCAGACCTCAAATCAATCTTGGAGAATACCTTAGCTTTGGAGAGCTGATCAAACAGAATATCGATGCAAGGAAGAGGGTATTTGTTCTTGATAGTCACAGCATTAAGAGGGCGATAATCCACGCACATGCGTAGAGACTCGTCCTTCTTCTTCACAAATATGGCTGGACAACCCCAAGGAGAAGAACTAGGCCGAATCAAACCTTTCTTCAATAGCTCATTCAACTGACTCTTCAGCTCAGCCAACTCATTGGGTGGCATTCTATAGGGCCTTCGAGAAATAGGAGCCATACCTAGAATGAGTTCTATCTTGAATTCTACATCACGGTCCGGAGGTAATCCAGGCAAGTCATCAGGGAAGACATCTGGAAACTCACAGACAACTGGTAGATCCTCAATGGCTTTGGCTAGGGTAGCATTGGCTGTATTGTGGATAGAGATATCACGAGGTAATTGCACTAGAAAACCCTTCTTATCCACAGGATCCCTCAACATTACCACACGGGTTGAGGTATCGATCAACACTCCATTCCCGCTCATCCACTTCATTCCTAGGATTACATCAATTCCTACCCCCGGTAGAACTACAAGATCCATAAGGAACTCTCGATCCCCAATCTCCAGCTTTACATCTTTAACTACTTGGTTAGTCAGGATATTATTTCCAGCAGCACTAATACAATAACCACCCTTGACAATTGTAATCACATTCATCTTATGCATAGACGCAAAAGTAGAACTCATAAAGGAGTGTGAAGCACCCGAATCAAAGAGCACAACTGCAGGGTGATCATTAACAAGAAACTTACCAGCGGTGACCACTTCACCAGCAGGAATTTCCTCCACAGTCGTGTAGTGAACACGCCCCTGACGGATGTTTCCTTAAGCATTCTTGGGAGGATAGGGACACTTATTAGCCCAATGACCAGGCTGGTTACAGTTCCAGCATGGCCTGTTTGCTGGTGGTGCATTGGAGCTGCCCTACCCAGAGGTATTCTTTGGCAAGGAAATTGTGTACCCCTTGTGGAAACTAGTTTTAGCTTGATTCTTTTTCTAAGGTGGGCGGTACTGGACATTAGCATTGGGTGGACGGTACTGGGTCTTGGATACCATTGGAGCCTTAGACTGAGAAGCACCAGCCTCAAAGTTTCTTTTATGGTTCTTGGAAGCAGCATATATCTTGTCATTATTCTCTTGAGTCAGGGTGTCACTGATAAACTCATTGAAGGTGACACACTTGCAGTTGCCCATAGACTTCATCAGTTTTGGGGAAAGTCCCCTCTTGAAGCTAGCTATTCTCTTGGCATCAGTATCAACGAACTTGGGAGCATACCTCACCAGGTTGTTGAATGCCTAGAGATATTCATTAAGACTCTTGTTGCCTTGGGTTAGCTTCATAAACTCGGTATGCTTAATGGCCATGAGACCAGGAGGGATAAAGTGTCCCCTGAAGGCTGCCTAGAACTGGTTCCAAACGATCTCAACGTTAGCAGGGAAGGTGGTCCTATGATGGGTCCACCAGATGCCTACAGGGCCTTGGAGCTGGTGTCCTGCATACGAAGCCTTCATGCCTTTGGTCAAACGGAGCAATCCAAACCTTTGCGCTATCGTGCTCAACCATTCATCAGCTTGTAAGGGTTCTTCTGCCTCATGAAAGATAGGAGGCTTTGTGTCCATGAAGTCCTTAAAGCTGCTGTACTGGTTCGGCTCGGGTCCCTGGTGGACATGTCGATCCTCGCGGTTAGCCATCTGGCGCATAGCCTCAGCTAGCATGCGCTGACTTTCAACCACTGTCTGCATTAGCTCAGCTGGTGTGGATGGTGGAGGAGGTGGTTGTTCCTCATCTCCCATGCTACGACCGCGATGAAGGTTATAAGCCATCTACAAAAGGTATAGCCAATGAGCACTGACGATGTGGAAACTTTTGTAGATGAATTGTATAATTATGCCAAACTGATTCCATCAGAGAGAATGCATTTATATAATCAACAGAGGCACAATCATTCATCACAATCACACAACTCATCAAGCACATCAATCGACACATAAATGCGATGACTTAACCAACAACGAGATCCATAGACCGCAAAGACGAAATTCATCAAAAGCTCACATACGTGGAGCATAATACGTTCGATAGGTTACATCCCAGCCATAGTGGTTCCAAACTTACATCAAGGGTAACATAGGGTTTGATATTACATCCCAACGATTAACTTGATACAAAGCTACTCGTTCATGCATGAGGATCAACAAAAGACTAGCTCTAGCGCATTAGCTAAGTAGTAAGCTAAACTACGCATCATCCTTGGAGTCAGTGTCGAAGATCTCTCCTCCATCTTCATCACTAGCAGGCTCTAACTCCTCATCTTCCTCCTCATCAGGTGGGACATCCTCGGGTCCATTGACCTCCATGTCATCATCACCTTCAGCCATGATGACACCAGAACCCATCTCATCCTCATCATCAGGTGGCAGGAGAGGGTGAAGTTGATTGTGTAACAGGTGAACCTCCTCATGGAGATGGTCATTGTACTCTTCAGCAACTGCCACTTGCTGCTCTAATTCCACCTGTCGCACTCTCAACACATTCTCCTCGTGCCAGGCTTCATTCCATTGGTTCATCATGTGAATCAACATGCGTTCACAGTTGCGGTGAGCAACTGTCAACCTCTGAACCTCAAGGGTCTCTTGGTCCCTTTCCTGCGTTACTTGCTCCAAATGGTGCTGAGCCGCATTCCTCTCAGCAGTCACCCGAGCTAGCTCTGTCCTCAGCCTTTCCACCTCAGTAGGCTCAGGACGGGGCTCACGAGGAGCTAAACGGTGACGAGGCGCCCTGCCTCCAGCGGACTTGCGAGCAGTGAGTTTCGTGCGCGCCATCTGTAGCAAAAAGTTGCAACGTAAGGGGAGAATCATTTAAGGGATACGAAATTTAATTAGTCGGGACAATCAAATTTTAAGGGAGGGAATAATGCAAGAAATGCCATGTATGCTTGAACATGATGCATGCACGATCCGTACGTCCTCACAAACCTAGAAAAATTTAAAGGCTAGCGAAATATACGGTGGCATACATACGTTCTCTCGTATACGGTAGCTAGTCAATCTACAACGATACGTTGTTAGTGTACCTGCAGAAAATTTCATTTCAGCCCAATAATTTCCCAAAAGCATAAAAAGCAAGCAGTAAACTAAATACTTTCATACATGCATCCCCTGATGCATATACTCTAGTATCATAGCTACCCATCAGGGATACCCACAATTAAGTACTCTCATAGATACATGATCGAACATGTAAGTATGCGAGCAACCACAACTACTCTCCCCTAGACCGACGGTTGGACGGTCATGCTCTCACAACTCTCCACTTACCAGAGCGTAGAGGTATTTGGATCCATACATTACCACCCAAGCGGATGGCATCCATACAATAGCACGCTGTATGGACGACGAAACAGAACAAGCAGGAACCCCCAAGTTAGTACTTTAATAAGCCACCTAAGAGTCCTTATTTGGGCATAAGGGATATGACCACTGGCAATACTTAGTGTTTAATTTAGGATTTTCACAAATACTTTTGTTTTAAATACACAAATGACATGTTTAGTGTCGAATCTTGCTCTGATGCCAGCTGTAACAGAACCGACCAAATCATAAGAACGTAAGTACAAAAACAATCACCGAAGCGATCAAATTCCTGTACCTAAGCTCCCATAATCCCGGTAGTCCGAAAATCACGAAGGATTTCAACCAACTCTCGACATACAAACCAAGATCGTAGTGATTCAACACAACACATCATCCGTTACAACATTTCATAATAAGCATTCGAATACATCCATCAGAGTTTTAAATAGAATATTACAAACCAAGTTTGAGTGTGCGGAAGCAACATAGTTTGGTACAAAACATCATAGTTTTCAATTACATTGCCAAGTCTGAGTCATGTCCCACAAAAGCATTATCAGGTACGAGAACTAGTAGAGACCACGCCCAACGGTCTATTCTTCATCCCCAGCTGGGAGAAGGCAGTACTTGCAGCAACCAAAGTAGAACTGGTCATCTGCAACAGGTGGGAGATAAACCCTAAGTACGAGAAGGTACTCAGCTAGACTTACCCGACAAAACCAGAAATAAAAGACACCAAGGATCATGCAAGGCTTTTCAGGTGGGCTAGCTTGACACAGTTGCATAAAAGAGCTTATGAATATAGTAACCAAATTTAAACTTAGCATCAAGTTATCATCATTTACCTGTCCACTAGATTAGCACCTGTACTAGAGCACTCACTTATTAGGAGCAAACAATATTAACCATAGCAGGTATAATAAGGCTGTCATCATCATATCCTCATTTCCGAACCATTATGTTATTTAGTGTATCTACTTTGGAGATAAGCCCATCAAGTTCTCACTAACCGGGAGAGATGGTGACTCGAATCAAATTACAACTCAGCTGAGGGGGTATTCCTAACACTCACCCTGGCATACTTAGCAAGGGTAGCCATGGGTTACCTTTGGTACAACTCAGGAACCAAATTCGCGGGTTCGATCAGCGCCAGCGCTCTCAGGGATTACCCTTCTGCCAGGACGATCAGGACTTTTAAATCACCTGCCCTTGGACTCATGCCTATGGCTCCCTTCCGAGGCGTACTTTATACTTATCGACTCCCAGTCTAAGTTGAGCTACTCGGCTTCATGGTTGGTCTTCGGACATGGCCAACTAAGAGAGAGGCATGCGTTCAACATGAACAGGAAAGGCTCCAAGAATCAGTCCTTAAGCGACACAGACGGAGTCACTGCAAACCGGCAAGCCTTTGTCCGGTCTTCATTTCAAATTAAGACTGGTTCTTTTCCACGATAGCAAATATAGCCAACCGTGCCACATGTATCTTCCTATATCTCGCAGGTGACAGGAAATCACCTGACTTCTACCGTGTTTAAGCAGGGCTAAGCACTACACGAGCCTGAGCTACATAGGATTCAGGGTAACAATATCTGGACAAGGATTGGGTAACCAATGCAGCAAGTGTTTGCATCCAACACCTAAACTTAATGCAACAATATATGTAATAATAATATTGTAACGGCATTTCGGAAATTAGGAGGCTTAATATGCTCCGGGGCTTGCCTTTCACAAAGTTGCAAGGACGGTGATCTGGGCACTCAACGGCGACCTCGTCTGGCACTTCTCCTGAAGGCTGCTCCTCCTGAATCTCCGGTGTCGGCTGCTGCTGCTCGCTCGGTTCCTCGAATTCCAGCAGGGTCACTCCTTCCGGTACACCTATTGCATGCCGATGCACGAGATAAATATCATGGATGCTTAAGGAATGACATGATGCTCATGATGAATGAATCACAGTAAGTGTTTACGAAAGCATCACTGGACACTCGTTTACCGAGTAAAATAGCTCTATTCGAATCACTTTAAGCATGTATCTAACTTAACTTAAAGAACAAGATCAACTTACCTAACTTGCATAACCTAAGATAAAGATGCTCATCTTTAGTTAAAGGCCTAACACCTAGGAACATTACCACAAACTTAGCAATAGTAAAGGCATACATAAATTAATATTTAAAGCTTCATATGCACACAAGTAGTCCCTTAATTCAATCACAACTAAAGTTCTACAATTCCAAATGGCTTGCAAGAGGACATTCTGGAAAGCTTGTGAAATTCTCTACAAATCAATTGTAAACATCAAAGCATGCTTCTTACGTTAACCAAATCAAATTTCAGTAAACCTAGAATCTGTCCAGAAATGACAGGGTTACTAACTTAATTATTTAATGATGATGCAAAAGCCTAATTTGATCAAACCAAGTTTACCAACTTGTTGCACATACCAGAGGAACACTAGAAAGTATAATGCTAACTTCTAAATAAATTATTTAATGTCCTTTTCAAATTTATTTAGTTAATTAGGTGATTAAAGCAATATATAGTAAAACTATTTAGAAAAATCTACAAAAATTACAGTAGCTATCTCGTGCCTCACATAGACTACCATAAAAATTTCAAAGCCATTGAGCAAGCAGAACTCGCTGTATCCAAAATAACAGGTGGCATGCCTATTTTTAGCATAATTAGGAAACCCTAATGAAAAGTGTTAAGCAACAGATTTCTCATTTTTCCTAGCATTATTCTAGCATAAGAACCTTACTCACCAAATTTTACCTATACTGGATCTATAGAAAAATTTTGAAAATTCACACAAGATCTATCCATTGATAAAAAGAAATTCTATAACTCAAAAACTATACATGCACTAGCTCTAAAATTTTAACTAGAGATTCTACTAAGCAATAATAGATTACCCACAAAATTTCATCATTTTTGGACTATAGAAACTCAAGATAAAATTCAAACAAGTTTGCATGTATCCAAAAACACATTTCAAAGTCCTATTTAATTCATCCAGAATTTCTAAAACATATGCTCATATAATATTTTTATTAAATACTAGACATTACTAGGAACTCAACAAAATTGGAACCATAGCATTTGGAGCTACCAATTAGGATATACACATTTTTAAATATCTATACAAATCTGTGAAATAATTAAAACAAAACAAAACAAGAAATCATTTCACTGCTGTTGGGCCGGCCTGAAGGACACGGCGGCCCGCGAAACGCGCAAGCGGCCTAGCCACTCGGTGCGGCCTAGGCTGGCTGCCTCCTCAGCAACGGCGACTGACAAAGGGACCCACGCGTCAGTGAGAGAAACAGGGGAGCGGAGGAAGACGACGGCGCAACTCACCGCCGGTGGCTTCTCCGGCGAAGGCAACGGTGCCAACGTGTTTGCCTTACCCAAGCGGACCTAGGGAAACCATCTATTGCAGCTAATGACGTAGCTAGAGGGGGTGGCAATGGCCACGGTGGCGCTCGGCCATGGCATGGCCGGCTCCGACGATGCTACGGCGTCGCAGCTCGATAAGGCGACCCTACGAGCTTCGGCAGCACTCCTAGAACCTAGCGCGAGATAGAGGAGGGATGGCAAGGGCGCAAGGACTGCTGGCCGTGTGGAGCGCCAACTCCGGCGAGGGTAGCCATGGCGGCGGTGGAAGGAAACCGACGATTCGCCATTATCGAGGCTCGATTGACCCGACGGTGAGGTGGAGAGGGTGGAGAAGACCACGGTGAGGCTACTGGTGGACTGGGCAACGCGTTTTCGTGGTGGCGAGCGTGCACGATGACAGCAACGCGTGGTCGACAATGGCAGACTACTTGAGCTCGCTTGCAGCGCGTGGTGGAGGAGAAGAAATGAGAACTGGAGCGGGCGAGTGCGTCGGGCAGGCGCGTGGGGTGCTCAAGACGCGGCCAGCAGTGCCAGGATGCCCGTGGCGCGTGGCCTGCGTGAGAAGAAAGCCAGCGACGGGTGGCGCCATGCGGCCAGCAAACTCTGAACTGGTCGGCCACGATGTTACTGAACGTTTTCTGAAAACTGCGATTCAGTGTTTGATGACCATGACTGACAGCGCCATTTCATCGTGTCAACACGGCTCAACCAATGATCCTTTGCAAAAACGGTGCTCATGAAAAATGTAGATGTACCATCCAGCTACAATTTCTTTTTAAGGACCATGATCTAATTCGCCATGGATAAGCAGTTACATCAAGCCAAAGATGGCTCAATCACACTAAAATTACAGCCATGACTTAGAATATTTTCTAAGTGTGAAATCATCATGTAACTCTGACTTGTGGGCCAGGTTTGACCATGTTCCACACATTTTCATGAGTTGGCCATAAAACAACTTATGTTCCTTAATAAATTAGCTACAACTTTTGTAAAGAGTGTAAAGCCATGCAAGGTTTCTAAGTTGGTCTTTTGAATCAGTCAAACAGTGACACTCCAAGGGTCAATTCTAGTCAAACCTTCACTTGAGGGCATTTTGGTCATTTTGATCTACATGAACAATGTCCCAACAAGTAACCTAAGTGTAGTTAAGGTGTAATAGACCATGATCAACCACTTTGCAAAATTGTTATACCACTTCTAAAGATCACATGTGATAAAGCAATTAAAACAAGCAATTCATTCATATGTTTCAATTCCATGTTTCACATGTTTCATGACCTTGTGGTTATTTTATACTTGTCATATTACTACCATGTTGCCATGTTTCAAGGTATGAGAAACTCAGGTTGCATTCACCTGTTACACCATTACTATTCACAACACTCAAGTATGAAACATACACAATTGGAAAATGTTGCATATGCATGTTTCAGTAACAAAGGCATGATGAGATAGATGATGCACATGTTTATGAAATGAAATGCAATTAGTAGAAGCCAAACACCTAGGGTGTTACATTCTGCTCATAAAGCTTTAGGTGTATTGTACTCATCAAGCATTGTTCTTGCAAGAGTGATAAGTGTCCGGTTCTTTCTCTCTACTACACCATTTTGTTGAGGAGTATATGTTGCGGAGACTTCATGCTTGATCCCAACTTCATCAAAATATGCTTCAATGTTTGTGTTGTCAAATTCCTTTCCATTGTCACTTCTTATCTTCCTGAGCTTCACTTCAAATTCATTTTTAGCTCTCTTGGCAAACTTCTTGAAACATGAAGCCACTTTGGTCTTGTCATGAAGGAAGAACACCCAAGTATATCTAGAGTAGTCATCAACAATCACAAGACAATAGAGGTTTTCTCCCAAACTCTTGTAAGTTGTTGGTCCAAATAGATCCATGTGAAGGAGCTCTAGCACTCTTGTTGTTGACATGTAAGCTTTTGTTGGATGGGTGTTTGCAACTTGCTTGCCGGCTTGACATGCACTACAAAGCTTGTCCTTCTCAAACTTCACATCCTTCAAACCTCTCACCAATTCATTCTTCATTAGCTTCTTGAGTGAGCTCATCCCAACATGTGCAAGTCTTCTATGCCATAGCCACCCAAGTGATGTTTTGGTGAATAGGCAAATCTTCAAGTTTGCATCTTTGGAGGTGAAATCCACTAGATATAGGTTGTTGTATCTAAAGCCCTTGAATATAACTTGATCATCATCTATCTTTGATACAACCACTTCCTTCTCGGTAAACAAGCATTGAAAGCCAAGATCACACAGTTGACCAACAGATAGCAAGTTGAAACTCAATGAAGCAACATATAGCACATTTGAAATTGAATGATCATTTGATATTGCAACTTTGCCCAACCCTTGAACTTTGCCCTTTGAATTATCACCAAATGTAATCCTTTCTTGACCATCTACTTCTTCATCTAGTGAGGTGAACATACGAGGATCACTGGTCATATGTTGAGTGCAATCACTATCAATTACCCAATGACTTCCACCAATCTTGTAGTTCACCTACACACAAGGGATCAAGCTTGTTGTTTAGGGACCCAAACTTGATGAGGGCCCTTCACTTTCTCAACTAGTGACTTTGCAACCCAAATTTTCTTAGGCCTATTCTTGTTGGGTGGACCTAAGAACATGACTTTCATTTTTCTACTAGAATCCTTTCTAAGCATGTAATGAGCATTGAAGACAAAGGGTCTAGCATGCTTGGGAAAGGGTTGTGGTGGTGAAGCTTGACACTCATGGGCAAAGTGACCTTCTTGTCCACACTCAAAACACCTCTTTGGCTTTGGCTTTGACTTGTGTTGTTGTTGTTGTTGAGCTTGAGCCTTCTTCTCTTGATTTGCCAAATACCCAATACCACTTCTATCCATCTTCATGACGGTGTTCATGAGTAGCTCACTTTGGAGATATTGTCCTGTTGTGAACTTGCTCTAGCTGGTCTTGAGATGTTCTTTCTCCAACTTGAGCTTCTTGTTCTCCTCTCTAAGTTCATCATGATTTTTCTCCATCTTGAGTCTCTTATTCTCTTCTTTAAGCTTCTCATTTTCAAGATCTATATCACAATCATGGTCAAGGTTCTCTATCACAATTGTGTTGGTGGTTGATAGCTTTTCAAGATCTTTCTTGAGCTTCTCATTCTTATTCTTGAGCTTGACATACTCATCATAGTTGTCAGCCACAACCACCTTCTTGCCTTTGCTACTAGAATCTTGCTCAATGCTCTCAACAATCAAATCATCACATGATGTAGCTATATCAATCTTAACAACATGGTTAGTAGCATCATGTGGCTCATTGGATAATAGCTCATGAGAAACAACAAGATTATCATGATTTACCTTGAGATTGGTGTACTCTTCTTTTAGCAAATTGTAGCTAGTGGTGAGCTCATTATATATCCCCTCAAGTTTATCATGTTTTCCTTTAAGCTCCTTTTTAGAAGATTTGAGCTCCTTGAGTTTGGATGACATAGTTTTATTTTCTTCTCTAAGCTCAACACTAGCTTTTTCAGCTATGCCATAATTTGCTAAGACTGAGTCATTCTCAAGTTCTAGATTTTCATTCTTAGCTCTTGTCTTTCTAATGATCTTAGTGTATTAATTTAGCAACTTGACAAGATCATCATAGGAAGGTGATTCAAATTCATCATTACTATCACTATCATCATTGCTAGCATTATCATCACCACTACTATCATCATCATTTTGTACCTTTTGTTCACCCTTGGCCATAAGGCATAGGTGTGTAGAGGATGATGGCAGCGATGTCGATGAAGATAATGAAGAATCAATTACAATAGCCGCCACCTTCTCGTTCTCACTTTCATCATCGGATGAGTCACTTGATGACTCAATATCTGTGAGCCAATCACCAACAATGTATGCCTTGCCATTATTCTTCTTTTTGTGATATTCCTTCTTCTTGCCATCCTTCTTCTTGTATGGCTTGTTCTTCTTCTTCTCATCATCATCTTCATCACTTGAGTCATCTTTCTTGCCCTTGTACTTCTTCTTGTATTTGTCTTTCTTGGGCTCAGGGCATTAATGAGCTAGATGACCAAGTTCTCCACAATTATAGCAATCCATCTCAGAGATTGGCTTCCTTCTATTGCTAGTAAAGAATTTCTTCTTCTTGCCATCAAACTTGACACCGTTCTTGTTGAGCTTCTTAAGCATCTTGGCAGTTCTTCTCACCATGAGAGCAAGACTTGCATCATCAATTTCCTCATCACTTGAGCTATCATGATCAACTCTTGCTTTGCCCTTCTTCTCTTGGCTAGCCTTGAATGCCAAGTCTTTCTTCTTGGTGGAAGAAGAGCCATCTTGTGGTGTGATGTGCATGTACATCTCATGTGCATTGATCTTTCCCAATATTTGAGTTGGTGTAGCGATAGAAAGATCACCTTGATGAAGCACCATTACAATATGCCTATATTTGTCAATGGGGAGGGCACACAAGATCTTTCTTACAACATCGGAGGATTGCATTTGTGTGAGTCCAAGCCCATTGACTTCCTCTACAAGAACGTTCAAGCATGAATACATCTCATTAGCACTTTCTCTAAGAAGCATCTCAAATGAATTAAGCTTTTTTCATAACAAGATGGTAGCGTTCCTCATGCTTACTCTTAGTTCCCTCATGGAGCGCACAAATGTCCAACCATAGTGCATGGGCGTCCTTGTGGTTCCGCACATGGTTAAAAACATCTTTGCAAAGGCCTCTAAAGAGGGTGTTTCTAGCCTTTGCATTCCATTTCTCGTAATTAACTTCATCGCCTTGAAGGTTTGTGGGATCCTTAGGTTTTGGAAAGCCTTGTGAGGTGGCTCTAAGAACTCCATCATATAAGGCTTCTAGATAAGCCTCCATACAAATTTTCCAATAAGGAAAATCATCTCCCTCAAAGATAGGAGGAGGTCCATCCCCATGGGACATTTTTCTCTAGGCGGTTAAGCCTAATTTAGCAAGCACGGGGCTCTGATACCAATTGAAAGGATCAAGATGCCCAAGAGGGGGGTGAATTGGGCTAATTCTAAAATTCTTTGCAATAATTAAACCCTATACTTAGCCCACTTCACCCCTTGTGCCTAGAATGTGTTTCTATTGTTCTACCGCACAAAAGTTTTGCACCCTAGGTTCCAATTCTACTCTAGCATGGCAATTCTAGGAATGTAAAGATAAGAAATGAATTGCTCAAATGTAAATGCTCAAAGTAAAGAGAGGGAAAGGAATGCAATGATGTTTTCTTGAGGTATCAGAGAGTCGCCACTACCCACTAGTCCTCATTGGAGCACCCATGCAAGGGTGTAGCTCCCCCTTGATCTGTGCAATGATCAAATGCTCTCTACTGGCTGATTCTTCAACACTCCATCATGGTGAATCACCCACAACCACTCACAACTTGAGTTGGGTCATCCACAAGCTCCGCTGGATGATCACCAAACTCCCAATCACCACCAAGCCATCTAGGTGATGGCGATCACCAAGAGTAACAAGCACAAACTCTCACTTGACCACAATAAGCCTAATGAGAAGGGTGGATGCACACTTGCTACTCTCTTTGCACTAATGAGGACTACAGTTGATCAGATGAACTGACCAGACTCACCCTCTAGTGTCTGATCACAACCAGACCAGCGTCCAGTCAATCATTTTACCCTCCATTCACTTCCAACTCGAAATTCTATGTGAATGAAGTTTGCTCCAATTGATCTTAGGGCTACTCCTGAGCTACCTAGTGCTAGGTTTGTCAAGTGTGCACCACACCTAACCCACTAGACTCACCTAGGTCAAGCTACTAGTCCATACCCCCCTTAATAGTATGGCCAAAGGAAAAACAAAGTCCTAAACTACTCTAAATGTCTCTTCAACACCAAACGACACTTAGAACTAGTCCGTCCTTAACCTTGTCGTCCATCCTTTGAAAACCAAAATGATTTCCATCGATGGGCGCATGACAACCATGATTGCCCAATCAATTGCCATTATCATGACCTAACTCAAATTGCCTCTGCAAAACACACGTAAGTCATAGTAATCTCGTGTCGTCATTAATCACCAAAACCCAACTAGGGGCCTAGATGCTTTCACAAGAGAGGGAGTACACAATGGATTTGATAGTATTGCCTGGATTAGCCATAGATGTGATCTTAGACAAGAAATGGATGAGCGATCATGGGGTTCTCATTGACACTAGCACTAGAACAATTATGTTGAGGGAACTGAACGGAGGTAATGCTTTTCTAGTACCACTTCCCCAAAGTTTTGATCTCCAAAACTTGTCTTGTGCTATCCAATCCACTACCCTTTATGATATTCCAATGGTTTGTGAGTTTCCTAATGTATCTTCTGATGAATTGCTGGGTTTACTGCCTAATATGGATGTGGAATTTAAGATTGAGTTAGTACCAGATACGGCACCTATCTCATGAAGACCCTATAGGATGCCACCAAATGAGTTAGCTGAACTTAAAATTCAGTTACAAGAATTGTTGGACAAAGGTCTCATTCAACCTAGTTCATCTCCATGGGGATGTCTAGCTTTATTTGTAAAGAAGGACAAGTCCTTGAGAATGTGTGTGGATTATAGGACGCTTAATGATGTGACCATTAAGAACAAGTATCCTTGCCCCATACCGATATCTTGTTCGATTAGTTGGCAAAAGCAAAGGTATTCTCTAAGATTGACTTGAGGTCCGGCTATCATCAGATTATGATCAAGCCAGAGGATATACCTAAAATAGCTTTCTCCACTAGGTACGGCTTGTACGAGTATTTGGTCATGTCTTTTGGACTAACAAATGCTCCTGCCTACTTCATGTACTTGATTAATTCGGTATTCATGCCCGAGCTCGACAAGTTCATGGTTGTGTTTATTGATGATATCTTGATTTACTTGAAGAATGAGGCAGACCATGTAGAGCATCTGAGAGTTGTTTTGTCCAGATTGAGGGAACATAAGTTATATGCGAAGTTCAGCAAGTGTAAATTCTGGTTGAGCAAAGTACCCTTCTTGGGACACATCTTATCTAAAGATGGAATTTTTGTAGACCCATCTAAAGTACAAGAGGTCATGGATTGGAAAGCCCCAACTTTGGTTCATGAAGTTTAGAGTTTTCTAGGGCTAGTAGGCTACTATCGTCATTTCATTCCTGATTTCTCTGAGATAGCTAAGCCCATGACCAAACTACTCTAGAAGGATGAAAAGTTCAGTTGGACACCAGAGTGTGAAGCCACCTTTTACACCCTAAGGACCTTGTTAACTACAGCTCTTGTTCTAGCACAACCCGACATTGAAAAGCCTTTTGATGTGTTCTGTGATGCATCGGGTATAGGTTTGGGGTGTGTGCTCATGCAAGAAGGTTGAGTTATTGCCTATGCTTCTCGGCAATTGAGAAAGCATGAAGTCAATTATCCTACACATGATTTAAAGCTCGTAGTAGTTGTTCAAACATTGAAGATATGGAGACATTACTTGTTGGGAAACGTATGCCACATATATACTGACCACAAAAGTCTCAAATATATCTTCACTCAACCTAAGCTGAACATGAGGCAGCAAAGATGGTTAGAACTGATCAAGGACTATAATTTGGAAGTGCACTATCATCCTAGAAAAGCTAATGTTGTAGCAGATGCACTTAGTGGGAAATCTCATTACAACACTTTGGAAGCCTTGTTGGAAGATGGATTTAATTTGTTACATCCTGTTGTGCTGCACAATATCACTATTAGTTATTCACTTGAGAGCAAAATCATAGAACTACAGAAAATAGATGTAGGTGTATTTCACATTAAGAGAAAGATGAAAGAACAGGAAACCAAGCATTTTAGGTTGGATGAAAGAGGTGTGCTATGGTTTGAGGACCGACTTGTGGTACCAAAAGACCGTAAGCTTAGAAATCAAATTTTAGACGAAGCTCATTCATCCAAGTTGTCTATCCATTTGGGTAGTAGCAAAATGTATCAAGATTTGAAAACCCATTTTTGGTGGACCAAGATGAAGAAGGAAATCGCCACCTATGTAGCTAGGTGTGATAATTGCAGTAGAGTCAAGGCCATTCATTTGAAATCTGCTGGATTACTTCAGTCGTTGTCTATTCCATGCTAGAAATGGGAGGAAATAAGTATGGACTTCATTACAGGCCTTCCGATGACACAGCAAGGTCATGATTCCATATGGGTCATTGTAGATTGTCTCACCAAGTCATCACATTTTATACCGGTTAACACAACGTATCACGCGGGGAAGTACGCTGAGCTGTATGTTTCTTAGATCGTGAGGCTACATGGAGTACCAAGGACCATAATCTCAGATCATGGACCATAGTTTATAGCTCATTTTTGGAAGCACTTGCGCTAGGCCTTGGGAACTAAACTAATCAGAAGTTCATCATACCATCCACAAACATCTAGACAGACTGAGTGAGTGAATCAAATCTTAGAAGACATGTTCAGAGCTTGCATAATATCTTCCAAGGGTTCATGGGAGAAATGGCTACCTTTAGCCGAGTTCTCCTACAACAATAGTTATCAAGATGGCTCCTTTTGAAACCTTGTATGGTCATAAATGTAGAACTCCCTTGAATTAGATTGAGCCCAGAGAAAGAAGATATTTTAGCATTAACTTTGTCACTGAAGCTGAAGAGCAAGTATGCATTATCCAACAGCACATGAAAGTAGCTTAGTCAAGACAAAAGAGTTATGCTGATAAAAGGAGAAGACCACAAACTTTTGAAGTGGGAGACTATGTGTACTTAAAAGTGTCACCCATGAAAGGAGTGTAGAGATTTGGAGTAAAAAGGAAGCTTGCGCCTAGGTATGTAGGCTTGTACCAGATTATTGAATGGAAAGGAAATGTTGCCTACAAGTCACAACTTCCTCCAGAGATGAGTGCTATATTCGATGTCTTCCATGTTTCTTAGTTGAAAAGATGCCTTCACATACCTGAGGAAGCCATTGCACCCACCAACATTAAACTCCAATCGGATTTAACTTATGAAGAGAAACCAATCCATGTGCTAGAAGAAATGGAAAGAGTAACTTGGAGCAAGGTCATTAAGTTCTACAAGGTGATGTGGAATAACCACAGTGAACAAGATGCCACGTGGGAATGGGAGGATTATTTACATGAGGTTATCCTGCCTTTTATGAGGAATGGTAGGTCTTTCAAATCTCGGGACGAGATTTCAATAAGGGGGAGGGGCTGTAACACCCCAGTGTTAAGCATTTCATTTGACATTTGCATTTCATGAGCACAAGCATCATCCATGCATTCATGAACATGAGCATATGAAATTTCATCTTATTCTTATACCCTATCACATGAAATGTTGATTTTATATATATGCTTATGCTTGCAATCATGTATGACCAATATATGAGATGGTTGTGAGGTCATGAAAACACCTTAGACACATCTAGAATGATAAATGGAACAATATTTATATTCATGACATAGACCAAATTTGCTTCTAAGTGTTGGTTTCATTTGAAATGCCATTTTTATGGTACTAGTTTGACCAAAGTTGAACAATAGCTTAAGAGTGTTTGCATAGCTATGTGACCTAAATAAAAGTTGTAGTTCTTGTCATTGGTAACAAACTTTATTTAAGGGTCATGACCTAATTCAGTGTCTAACATGGTCAAATAGTGCTCACAATTATCAACAAAATGCTATTTTGTGACTTAAGAAATTTTCCAATTGTTGATGCTATTTTCAGTTTCAAAGTACCTTACTTTGGAGCAATGTAGTTTGAAAACTAGTTCGAATTAGACCATGATCATTAAAGCAAAGTTGTAGTACTCACATAGCTCTACAATTTCTATTAAATAAGTTTTTGCTAACTCGAACTGGATTAGGAGTTATAGAGGCATGAAGTAGCACTGTTAGTCAGATTCAGCGGCATCTAAATCGGCGCCACGCGCGCGTGGTGGCGGACTGGCGTAGGCCACACGCGCCGCATGGTGGCCGTACATTGGCACCGGCCCCACCAGTCAGGCCAACGTGGGCAACAAAGCCACACGACGCCGATGCCCTCCTCACTCGCTCTCACTCGCCTCACTCTGCCTCTCTCTCGCCTTTGCCGTGCTCGAGCAGAACCGAGCGTCGTCACCATCGCTGCCACACCCTCATCGAGCTCACAAGCCACCACCACCGTGCCATTGTGCGATTGCTCGCTAAAAGCTCTAGTTTGGTTTTGCTTAATTGATGAAACCCTAAGTGCTAACCTAGTTTATCAAAGTGATTATGAGATAGGTAGTACTACTCCAAGTGATGAAGCAATGGCAAAGATCATGATGATGGTGATGGCATGGTGATGATCAAATGCTTAAACTTGGAAAAGAAGAAAGAGAAAAACAAAAGGCTCAAGGCAAAGGTAAAATTGTAGGAGCCATTTTGTTTTAGTGATCTAGACACTTAGCGAGTGTGATCACATTTAGGATCGATAGCCATACTATTAAGAGGGGTGGAACTCGTATCAAAATGCGGTTATCAAAGTGCCACTAGATGCTCTAACTCATTGCATATGCATTTAGGATCTAGTGGAGTGCTAACACCCTTGAAAATGTTTGTGAAAATATGCTAACACATGTGCACAAGGTGATACACTTGGTGGTTGGCACATTTGATCAAGGGTGGTGAAGTTTGGGTGCAAGGGTAAGAAACTCCACCGATGCCCTAGACAGAAAAAACGGAGGTCACTGGAAGTGACCGGATGCTAGCCTCGGTTGGACCGGCGTGTCCGGTCAGGTGTTACAGCGAAGATGCTGGTGTCAGTCAAATGACCGGACGCTGAGTCACTCTACAACCAGACGCTAGTAGGGTGCGTCTGGTCAGTGCTGATGTACGCTGACGTAGGGCGTACAGAAGAGAAGTTGGGTGACCGGACGCTGGGTGAGTCTGGTCGTCCGGTCATGAAATGTCGTGTTTGGAACCTTACTGGAAATGACCGGACACTGAGATCCAGTGTCCGGTCACTTTCTAACTGACGCGTCTGGTAATGTCATGACTATTGAGATCAGACGACTCCTATTGAACGCAGGATGACACGTGGATGGCATCGGGTGACCAAACGCTGGGTCCAGCGTCCGGTCAATATGACCAGAGCGTCCGGTAACCCCGATCAGTGCCCAGTGAAGGAGCCCAACGGCTCTATTTCGTGGGGGCTTCTATTTAAGCCCCATGGCCAGCTCAAGATTACTCTCTTGCACATTTTCATTGACATAGCAACCTTGTGAGCTTAGCCAAAGCCCTCCCACTCATCTCCATCATTGATCCATCATCATTGTGAGATTGGAAGAGAATCCAAGTGCATTGCTTGAGTGATTGCATCTAGAGGCACTTGGTATTCGTGTTGCGCTGCAGATTTCGCTTGTTATTCTTGGTGGTTGCCACCACCTAGACAGCTTGGTGCAGCGGTGGAGGATCGACATGAGTTGGTGATTGTTCATGGCCGTCTTTGGTGATTGTGAGGGGAGTTGTACCTTCCTCGGCGGAGTGCCGAAAGATAACTCTAGTAAATTGCTTGTGTCATTGAGTTACCTCACTTGTGGGTAGGTTCTTGCAGTGTCCAATCGTGTGGACGAGGTTTGTGAACCACCTCTTAGCCACCGAACCACCAAGTGTTGGTCGACACAATGGGGACTAGCGTGTTGGCAAGCACGTGAACCTCAGGAGAAAAATCGGTCGTCTCTTGTCATTTGCATTCTCCCGGTGATTGGCTTAATCTTCATCTTGTGATAGGTTCATTCCTCTACACGACGGTATAACCATCCTACTCACTCGTTTATATTCTTGCAAACTAGTTGTAGCAAGCTCTTTAGTGTAATTAGATTTGAGAGCTTGCTTTGCTATTTAAGTTTGCTTAGTGGAGCTCTTTAGAGTAGAAAGATTGAGAGCTCTTAGTGAGTAGTATCATAGCAAGTTGTGTGTCTAGCTATCATTGCAACAAGAATTGTTGGATAGGTGGCTTACAACCCTCGTAGAGCTAGAGCAAGTTTGCATTTCGCTATTTATCTTACTAATCAAATTGCTCTAGTTGATTTGTAGAATTTTAAATAGGCTATTCACCCCCCCTCTAGCCATACTAGGACCTTTCACTCATGCACACAACTCTGCCATGATCTCCTCTACCTTGTCGACCCGCCATTGCCTTAGTTAGAGCCCAGGTAATGTGACATTTTACATCGCCATCGCCGCCATGGTCATGGAGCATCGCCGAGCTCTGAGCTCATCGTGGCTAGCCTTATCCACCGCTCCTCCCATCTCTCTCTCTCTTGATACATCTTGTTGTAGGTCCTAGAAGCTATAGTTGTAGCTCATTGAGCCGCTACCACGTCACTGGTGTTGGAACACGAGCCGCACCGCCGTGAGCCGAGAGCACCGCCGCCATGCACGCCGTTGTGGCTGTCCATGCTTGGTTTTCTTCCTCCCACGCTTCTAGATGTTAGGGTTAGGTTAGAGCTAGGTCGAACTCGAGGCAAGAGCCTAAGTCCAATATCGGCCTCGTCGGAGCGGAACGCCGTCGTGCTGACGTTGCGCTCATGTCACCGTGCCACCATGCATGCCGTCAAGCTCCACCGCCGCTCCACCCTGACCTAATCCACGCCGTAGAGCTTCACTAGGGTTTGTAGATGCCGTAGCCACGCTCGCCTAGCCATGCCGCCATCGGGGATGGCCAGAGCACCACCGTGTGCCACCACCAAGCTACCATGCTCGCCGGCGAGGCAGCTCTGGTGACCCTCTGAGCAAACCTTGGGTACCAGTAGGTGCGCAAGAGAGTGGGAACATGACGCCGGTGACACTACCGTCGATGACCTTGCCGTCAGTGAGCTTTTCGCTGGTCAAGCCATGCCCCTACTCTATGTGTCGCTGATGGGTGGGTCCAGTTGACTCGGGGGTCCCAGTTGTCAGTCAGCATTTGAAATGTTTTTTCTGGATTTATTTTCATAGATTTGAATGCAAACTTCAAAAATTCATATCAAGAGCTAGGAGTATCCAAATAAGGTGAACCAAATTTTATTGGATTCATCTTGAAGTGTACTATTTGGTAAAAATATGAAATCTACTGTTTAGGGTATTTTTCTAGGAGAATTAAATTGAGCAAAATAAGTGCTTTTAAAATAGTTTCTATCTTGTAAATTGCATAACTTGAGCTAGGAAGGTGATAAAATTATGATTACAATTTTGCTGGTCTTGTGTGGACATGATCTAGCTAGGAAAAATATTAAACCTATAGTAAGTATATTTGATATATGGTCTTCATATTTAATCCTAATTAATTGCTAGTTTCTAGTTAAATTAATTGGGGTAAAAATACATAACATATGATCATACAAATTTTTACATAGTATTCTCATGCTAGGAGGAAAGTAAGAAAAATATTAAAACTATTGCTTGACACTTTTCACTGTGCTAAACTATTTTTGCTAAAATAAGCATATTTAACTTGTCATTTTTGTAGAGGTAGCTATACTTATACCAATGGCATGAAATTTATATAGTAGATTATTAGGGTCATTTGTAGACTACTGTAATTTTTATAGAATTTATTGAGCACTAGAAATATTTATCCTTTAAATCACATTTTTATCTAAGGAAATTAATAAATATATATAAATAAATTAGTTAGGCTTAACCATGACTTTTCTGTGGTGTGGGTGATGCATATAATCTATTGATATTGTTAGTGAAGCTTAGAGGTATTTGTTTATAGGCAACTAGTTAATTATTGCTTTATAATTTAACTAGATGGATGCATGTATAGTTTCTGTTGTGGTGATGATTTCATGATGATAATGATCTTTTTCTGTAAAGATAGTTAACAACAAAGTTATAGATAACTTATTTATCTACCTTGTGTTAGATTTTCATAGTCATGGGCCTTGTGGTGTAAGAATTATAGCTGTTAGAAGTCTGCTATCAGAAATGCTTACTCTTTGGATAGATTTGAAAGATTGATTTGTTTGACCTAGATAATTGCTGAATCACATTAAGATGATAAATGAAAGTTGTAGAAAAATTCATAAGCTTTCCAGAATGTCTACAATCATATTATTTTGATGTGTATAACTCTAGTTATGATCAAAACAAGTGGCTACTGTCTTGTAGTCCAGAAAATGATTTACATAAGTGTTTGTTTAAGTTACTATAGAAGAGATATGCACCTACTCAGTAAAATAAGATGCAAATTGTTATCACCTTAATACAATGCTGTTGAAAACACTTATGAGGATGCATTTCATCACACCATATCATATCATACATATCATTATATATGCATCCATGATATCTTATTTCATGCTCATGCATATAGGATCGTCTAAAGGAATAACTCTTTTAGAGTTCAATGAAGAAGAAGAGGAGGAACAATAGGAAACACCTCAGGCCATAGCTCCAGAAGAAGAGGAGCAAACTCTCGAGGACCTCCTTGAGTGCCCAGATCATAGGCCAACCTCTTTTCTCAAAGGCAAGTCCTGGAGCATTTTAAGCCTCCCATGTTTTACAAAATATAACTTGAGTCTTTTATGTTTGATGCATTAGGTTATAAGAGTTGATTGGAAATACTTGATGCATAGAACTACCTTGTCCAAATACATATACCTTTAACCCTATGTAGGTCTAGGATAGAATATATGCTTAGCCATGCTTAGACTGGTAGAAGTCAGGTGATTTCCTGTCACCTGCGAGATATAGGTGGATACCAAAGCACGGTTGGCTATATTTGCTATTGTGGAAAGGAACCATGGGGTAATGTAAATGGAGGCTAGGCGGAGTCTATGTGTAGGTTGACTCATATGATTTCGTCTGTGCCAGTTAAGGACCGTACCGTTGTTGGCACTTCTGACAAGATTAAACGCATGCCTCTCACTTAGCTGGCCGGATAACTCATTTTGACCACAAAGCCATGTAGTTCAACTTAGGCCGGGCCCCATTCTATAAAAGTGCGCACTCTGGATGGTAGTAAGGATGTGCGGGGAGCCAGACTTGAGCCCAAGGGCAGGGTAGTCCTGGTCGTCCTAGTAGTTGGTTGTCCCTGATTGTGCGGCGCTGGGCGAACCCGCGAAATGTGGACTTGAGTTGTACCAAAGGTGATCGTTGATCTAGTCTGCCTGGGTTTGTGTTAGGAATAAATTCCCAGCTGGTTGAAATCTATTCGAATTGCCATCTCTCCCAGACAGTGAGAAACTTGGCTAGCTCCAACATCATAGTAACTATGTTATAAAATATGATGGTTCGGATGAACATGGAATTATTATACCGGCTATGGTTACTATTGTATGCTACTAAATAATATACCATATGTTTGGCACATGTTAGTTGCTAATCTAGAGATGAATAGCTATAATTAACTTGATGACCGAATTATAACTGTATACTTGAATTGGTAAGCCTTTTATGCAAAATGTTGTGAAGCTAGCTCCACTTATAAAGCCTTGCATAATCCTTGGAGTCACTTTATTTTTGGTTTATGATGGGTAAGTCTAGCTGGGTATCTTCTCATACTCAGGGTTTTATTCCCATTGTTGCAGATGGTACAGTTTATCATGGCTATTGTAAGGACTACTTCTATCTCGCCATGGACAAGGAGTAAGCCATGGGCAGGCATCTCTTATTAATCCCTCCCTTATGCTTTTGTGGAAGTGTGATCGTGAGCTGGTGCTATATTTAAACAATGTTGTAGATGTTGGTTTCAAACTTTTAATTTGCTTCCGCTACTATTTTACTTGAACTTGGTTTGTAATAACCTAAATTCATACTCTGATGGATGAACTATATTTATGAACTTTATGTAACGTGTGACATGTATGTTGATGGTTAATCGAGACCCTTCGTGGTACTCAACGGAATACCAGGTTTATATGGGCTCAAGTATGATAGTGCGACCGTTTGTGGGCTGCCATTGTACTTGTGCTCTTATAAATTGGTCGGTTCTGCTACACCAGACACTCAAGAGCAAGCCTCCTATACAATTTTATTTCAATTCTAAGATAAAAGAAAACAAATCCTACACAAGCTAGTAAGAACCTCAAGGAACCAACTAACTAGCTGAGGTAATCAAGAAGAGCTACTTGAGCACAACTAAGGACTAAGGCTCGCCAGCTACACAAGGCATTGATTACCTCGGCTAGTTAGTTGGTTCCTTGAGGTTCTTACTAGCTTGTGTAGGATTTGTTTTCTTTTATCTTAGAATTTAAATAAAATTGTATAGGAGGCTTGCTCTTGAGTGTCTGGTGTAGCATAACCGACCAATTTATAAGAGCACAAGTACAGTGGCAGCCCGCAAGCGGTCGCACTATCATACTTGAGCCCATATAAACCCGGTAGTCCATCGAGTACCACGAAGGATCTCGATTAACCATCAACATATATGTCACACGTTACATAAAGTTCACAAATACAGTTCATCCATTAGAGTATGAATTTAGGTTATTACAAACCAAGTTCAAGTAAAATAGTAGCGGAAGCAAATTAAAAGTTTGAAACCAACATCTACAACATTGTTTAAATATAGCACCAGCTACTTGAGGCTAAACTACTACACAAGTAAAGCAAGCACAAATAGAAAGCACAAGTGTAGTAGAGACAAACTAATGAGGGCAAGGGACACAATGATTTACCCCTGAGTTTTGGTTGCTGCCGGCAACCTATGTGTCCCCATTGAGGTGGGTCCTTGGACTACCACTTCTATATAAGCCTTGCAAGCTCTCAAGCTTGGCCCTGATGTGGTAGCTCGTGTATAAGCTGGCTAGTCAACAAGGCATTCCACAAGCCTCGAGAAATCCTCTAAGGTTTTCTCTTGCAATCACCGTGAGGATGAAAACTATTGATGGTTATTTCATCATAGTTTTGCATAGTCAAAACCATCAACTAAGTGTCACCCTTGGAAGGAATTGTGCATAACATGATCATATTTTATATAAATAACTTGGTTCCACATGTACATGGACTTTTGAGTATGCATGTGAAATACAAGAGAAGGTAGGAACAAGGGGGCAAACCCTAGGGTTAGCCGACCCTAGGGGGTCGCCCGACCCCCCTTTGGACCTCATTGGCCCTCAATCTTCGTGATAATCCTCCAAACACTCTTTGGGACACTCCTAGCCATTGGATGCAACTTGTGCTTTTTCTAGACGGCTCATATGCAAACACATGGATTGATGGACCCACCAACATGAAAATCCAACATGACAACCATTTCCAAGCATTCAACTACACTCATGACATGGTTTCCAAGAGGAAATCAAAAGAGGATTGATGGTTTCCAATGAATCCTTGGGTGCTCTAGAATTATTCTAGGAGGTCTCGGTCTTCATAAACCAAGTACTCCTAGTTTAATGTCAGATATTGCAATCCTTTAGTGGAACTAGATTTGAATGAGCTAGAGAAAAGGATTGGAGAATGGTCTTTCATTGTTATTTCTCGACTCTAGATCTCAAGTGCACATGGAATCATCCCATTGATCATCCAAGACCATGTCAATAAAAGAGTGGTAACTCCTAGTTCACAATTTGCAATTTTTTTATGAATTTTACCTTTTGGCCTCTTTGTGAGTTGCTTTAGGTGAAGAAAGACCTAGGGGTCTAATATGGATCTTGGATGAGCACATAATGTACCTCAAGTCTTCAAGTGAGAACTATGGCCATTCAAATCTTTGAAGTTTCACTTATGATGGTCATATAAATGCAAATTTGTGTGGTGATCTATCTACCTCGGTGGTGGTATGGTTTCTTTGGAATACTTTTAATTATTGCAAATTTATTATGCCTTCACCAAGATATAAGATGAACTCCTCTAGACTCTTAATTGTAACAAGTTCATTTCACAAGTAATTTGAGTACTTGATGCACATATTAAGGGAGTCCATTCTATGTCTTGTGTCTTTGACAACAAAAATCAAGTATGCAATGTTGGGATCTCTTTTGAAGTGTGTTTCATTGCTAGATCGTACTAGGGTGGTAGAGTTGATGCAATTCCCATGTTTCAGGCATCGCAGGACTATCGTTCTTTTTTATCTTAACCTAGAAAGGTTAGTGACAAAGAATACCTGAAGGAATGCTTTACCTTGATAACATCTTGCAAAATTGTGTTATATATTTTTCTAGGAATGACTAAACAAAAACTTTAGTGGAAAAGAAGTGATAATCTAGGTTATAAGCTCGACCATGTGGAATCTTCATGTTACGCTATCATTGGCGAAGTGGATCCCTATTCCATCAGCAATCGTTAGTTTATCATTGAAGCTTTAGCTACAATGTTAGTGCCAAAAAATGCAACCATGAAATTTGTAGTATTTATGATAAATGTAAGCATATACAACCACCCTTGCAAAAAGATTAGAAAAGAGGACCAAAAGGTGGTTGTAGTCCTCGTGCACACTTGTGGTGCAACAAACGACTAACTTAGGAGACTTATTGTGTGAGCATCCATTGTGTGGTGTTTCTAGGATGAAGCTCTCATGCTCGTCCATGGAATCCTTTTCTTCGAACTCCAAAGTCGATGTCTCAAAGACGTCCATGGCTCCAAAGTTTTCCTTCTCACAAAGACTATTGATAAAGATAGTGAGGATTCATGTTCATTGATTGAGAAGGCAAAGTGAGGGCCAGAGAGAAGAGGTTTATGCTCGAACGAGAGTGATGGTGGTTACTCAGGTAAATCAAGAGTTTCACCTGAGTTGTCTTCTTTTGGAGTGAAAAGCTTTGTATCATCAAAAATAGACTCAGTTGAGGCAGATGAAGAGACAAACATCACTCCTTCGAGCAAGCAATGCTTGGAATGTGGCTATGCCATTGGAAATTTTGAGCAAGAGATAGGGTTAGCAAAAGCAGTTTTCCCAAGCTTTTCATTGAGGATCCCTAAAGATGCACCTTCTCAGAGAGGTTTTTCTAGCGGGGAGCCTATGAGGAGATCAAAGTCAAGGATAGAGAAAATGTGGAAGTCTAGATAAACCTCAACTTTGGACATCTTATGACCCTTGCAATCTGATGACTTTCAAAGATAAATCCCAAATGACTTTTGAAGAGTTTGTTAGTCGGGGCTAGAGGCATGCTGCCAAAAATTGTGTCCGCAAGATAATCCAACATGATATTAGAATCTACGGTGGGATCATGAAGAGCTTCTAATGCACTCCCTCTTATGAGGCATGGAATGGTTGTGGGAGGTGAAAAGATTTGAAATGCTTATGAAGGGCAGTTCTTCTCCATCAACCATTGCTTGCTTGGATTAAATCTTGGTTCCTTCATGGTCATCTTAAGGAATACTTGCTCAAGAGGAACCAGAGGAGAAGGAGGTGCCCTATGTTTGCTTTCCCAGAAGTAATTCAAGGTGTTCCCATAGTCATTGAATCTATATTCCTCAAATTCAACTCCTGCTCCTAGAAGTATAATTTCTTCCTCCTCTGGTATTCTTGGTTTGGGAGAGGTTTCAACAGCAGAGTTTTAGAACATGGAAGGTAAAGACTTGGATTCAGCTGATGAAGGTTGTTCCTCATGTTCGACTCATCTTCCACCTTGAGCGGTTTGATATGAACATCGACATAGGGAGTGCTTTCTAGGATGCAGTCTAGGATTTCTCCCCCTTCTGTCATGGTTTTGTATGACAAAGAACATTCAGAGATAGGGTCAAGATATAGAGCAAAGTCCTCGCTAAGACCCAAGCAAAAGTGTTGCAAAAGCACATGTTCAGGTATAGACAAGTCTAGGCCAGAGCGAATTAACATTGAAAAAATAGCTCAGGCTACTCCTATGGATTCCTCATCGTGCTACTGAAAGCCTAGAGCTTCTATTCAGAGGGAAGCAATTTGGGATAGTGGGAAGAAAGCAAGACAAAACTTGTTCCAAAGCTCTTCCCTATCACTGGTGCAGCAAGGCTTTTTGCTCCCGGTTGGGAAACCCCTTTAGTCCCGGTTTCCCAACCGGGAGCACCAATCCAGGACTAAAGGTACCCTCCTTTAGTCCCGGCTTGACGCCCGAGACTAAAGAGGGACCTTTAGTCCTGGTTGGAAACACCAACCGAGAGTAAAGGGGGCCTCCAGGCTTGGCCAGGGACCGCCACGGGGCAGGACATTGAGTCCCGGTTTGTGTTACCAACCGGGACTAAATGTCCCTCTCTTTTTTTCTTTTTCTGGTTTCTATTTTGGTTTCTTTTTTCATTTAATGATTAGTTTTGATATTAAAATACATTTTTGAATACGCTACTAATATGTGTACTTTGCACGCGTAAGTTTTTGTTCGAACTTTGTACATAAATAACAAACGAATATACGCGTACATGCATATATATATGATGATCATATATATACACACGTTATTTTATGTACATATAATATGTGCATATATATATATATATTACAAAGGTTTGATATATAAATTGTTTATGTTCTTAGCAATTCACTCCTCTAGATTTGGCATCCACGTTTCGTTCGGGTCATCATTGTAGAACTCACCGTTGGGGTTGATGACCTGGTCATTTAGAAATCCTGCTATAGTCTCTCGAATTGCTTTAAGTTGGTCAAGTCGTATGACTCTTTCCCTCAACCATTCAGTCTTTAATAAAAGTTAAAGGAAAAAGTATTAATATATATATATATGTATGTGTATTGCTCATGTAATTACTTATACAAATGAGAGAAATAAAGAAATTGTAAATATATGATCGAAATAATATAAAGGAAAAAGTATTTATATACGTACTTTGAGTTGCTCTTCAGGAGTTCTCTTTGAGTACGCCATGATGAACTCGCAAACATAGTATCCGCAGTAGTTGTTACCCTGCTCCTGCCTTAGAACCCACTTTTACGACAAAAAAATCAATTAGGGTGAATTGAAATCATCATATGGTGTTAATTGAATATAAATGTGTAGTTATAGTACTTACTTTGTGTGCGATTACACCTAGTGGCGCTTTACAATGTTTCATTTTTTGTTCCTCAATGAACCTTTTCCAAACCCTGCTCCAAATAAAATAAAAAAATAATTTAACCTTTAATAATTGTTGAGAGATCGGTGCCATTATATATATATGTTGTTATAGAGAAACTAAATTAATTACCCTTGTATAATATCTATCATGTCTTGATACTCCGTTTGTGGTTTTCTCAACGAGTCTAAGATTTTCAATCTACTATTGGCCATATCGATGACCATCAATATCCAGTGATTGCTGCATATATATATATATATATATATATATATATATATATATGTGTGTGTGTGTGTGTGTGTGTGTGTGTGTGTGTGTGTGTGTGTGTGAGGTAACTAGCTAGTAAGGAAATATTGATGTCCCATATATATGATCGATATTAATTACTTATAATAACACTCACTTGAAGTTATACGGGAAGAGTATCTCCTTCTTGTCGCATTGGTTCACTAAGAAATTCATGAGATTTCTCTCAGGTTGAGGCTTATAATCCTTCGGGGGGTTAGGGTGTTTGTATACGACATACGGATCAACGAACCCAACATCATTATCCTTTCTCTTTCTAAGTTCTGTCATCTCATATCTGCATACATGAAAATTGTGAATATATATATTGTGAATATATAATAAAGAAATTGTGAATATAGTAGAAAATAATCACACTTACAGACAATAGCAGCTAAAGAGACTTTTGTCGAGAGAGTCCAGGTGGCATAGTTGGTGTAATTCTGGAAGCTCGACATAGATAATGTCATTGCCACGGAAGTAATGGTGGTTTCTAATTCTGATAGAAAGATAGATTTGTCCCGCATCAGACGCCGACATGTACCACCCGTTTAGCAGGTACATTTGCGTACCCAGTTCACCTAATTTCTCTGGGTTGTATAGACTCTAGCCTGGTACAAATTTCTTGTAAGGATCCACTTCTGGAGCAGATGGTCCTTCAGTGAGCACTTTGGCAAGGTTCAAACCAGTGTCTTCATAAAATCGAAGAAACGACTCATAGCCGCCTACCTCCTCCACTAAGTTTAAGTTTGAACCATATTCGTTAGGAACGACAAGGGGGGATTGATTGTTGCGATTGTTGTCCGAGTTGTGCAACGCCGTCCATGAACTCTTGGGAGCGACGATCAGCATTGTACATCCAATGCCGACTCATCTGCATTACATGACATAAATACCGTATTAAAACCTAGAACATAATTAGTTAATTATACAACATGCATACCACCACAAAAGCTATAAATTTAAGAAAGTCTCGCTACAATGTAGACAATCCCAACTACCACTAAAAACACTAAAGCTAAAATGTACTTCAGCAACACAAGGATTTCGCGACCAATCCCAACTAAAACAGACAGATCCCCCGTTTGTTCAACATCTTTGGGCTTCTTCGGCTGGATCACTGCCTCATTAGCCGCCATATCTGCCTATTGTGCAAGATATTTTTGCACGAGTTCAACATACTCTTTCTCCCAGTAGAAGCCTGAACATCCAGTGCCATCCCACTGAAATTAAAACAGAAAATTAGAACTTTAATCACAACCATCATGAAAATAGGTATAAACTAACCATAGTCATTAAATACGATAAAATAACTCACATTACGATCCGGACACTTGTAGAAAATGCGACCCTTGTTGGAACCCTCCTTCTTCACTTGGTACTCCATCACAATCTTCGTCTCATCACAACACTTGCCGCATGCAATGAGTGGGAGGCCCGGCCTAAGTCGCTTTGGAAACCCATGAGAGGCCGAGGACCCGGAAGCAGTTGCCATCTACCCTCTATACTCATTTTTTAATACACTATAAATTTCTCATTTTATAAACAAATAAAATTAAAAAAAAACTCTAAAATTCTCTATATCTCTAAACAATGAAGTGTGCTATGCATGCTACAAATGAACGGTGAATACTAGTTTTTAATAGCTACTTTAACCTTCCTTCATGTAAATATGCAAGCTTGAAGTGATTTTGAGCTCAAATTGCTTACAAATGAAAAAAACCACAATAAAGAACCATATATATAGTGAACAAAATGAGATAATACAATGGTGAAACATGAGAGTATGAAGTTGGTAACCTTTAGAACTAAAGAATCGACGGAGGAATCGAAGAAATCGATGGAGGAATCGAAAAATGGATGGAGAAAGAGCAAGAACACTGCTTAAATTTGAACTGAAGCTCTCGGGCGGGCTCAGGGAGGAGCTTTACTCCCGGTTGGAGCCACCAACCGGGAGTAAAGGTCGACCTTTAGTCCCGGTTAGTGGCTCCAACCGGGACTAAAGGTCCCCTGCCACAGCGGCCTGGCGCAGGAGCCGTTGGGCAGGGACCTTTAGTCCCGGTTGGAGCCACCAACCGGGACTAAAGGTCGACCTAGTCCCGGGTGCAATATTTCCCAGGACTAGAGCCTGGTTTGGCCCTTGGATCACAGGTCTGTTCTCTACTAGTGTGTCACCTTTGGCGCTTCCTACAGTGTGAGTGTATCATTGATCTGCCCTCTCAGAAATAGAGAACGAAAACAACTTCCACTTCAACGTATGCTCTGGACTACGCCAACATATTTGTTTAGTCACGTAAATACATGTGGCATGATTATAATGTCGAGTCACGTCATGGCCTTTGGTATGACTAAAAAGTCTATTCCTAAAAAATACTTTAAGACATGATCTTTTTAAATAATAGTTTTTGCTAAAATAAAAAAATCAGAAAAAGGCAGCATCAGTTGAAGAGACCACCCTGCAGTGTTGGTGCTGACCTTATATAGGTATTACTAGAAAATGTGTTGAAGAGACCACCCTGCAGTGTTGGTGCTGACCTTATATAGGTATTACTAGGAAATGTGCTCGTGCATTCTAAAGGAACCGAATAATATTAAAATTAAACTACATATCATCACTAAAGCTGTTCTTACTCGTATAAACACGGCTCAGGAGTTCAAATCACATGTGAGATATGGAGGGCACAACCCAATATGTCTTGAAATCGGAATCCATGTCGATCATCCCTAAACGCAAGTTATTCTAACCTGTATAAGTATGAATCGTGTAAGTACGGGTCACATACAAGACACGAAGGATGTAAGTGCAGTTTGAGAAGGAAAAAACATGACGTAAGAAACTCTCTACTGACAATTAGAGAGAGATGGACCAAATGCGTGAAATTTTGGCTCTTTAATATTAGACTAGCAACGTGCCCGTCCCTTGCAACAAACCCAATAATATAGGAATAAGATTCTGTATCATCGCTAGATGTGAGTTGTTCTAACTCGTATATGCATGAATCATAAGTATGGGTCACATACGATATATGTAGGGCGCGACCTAATATGTATTGAAATCAGACTCGGTATCTATCATCGCTGTATGCAAATTGTCCGAACTCACATGTGTATGGATCATGAGTCCGGATCATATACGAGAAACGGAGAACGTGAGTATAGTTTGGGACGGAAGAAACTCTCCACTTCCTCGGTAGTTAAGGGGAGGTGGATGAAAAAAATTGGTGGAGAGAAATTTTACCTCTTTAATATTAGGTAAGGTGTAGATATAGATTAGCGGTAGGATTAGTATTTGAAAGTGATCTAAACAAAGTTTAGTCTTCGGTCCAGCATGGACCAATGACCAAGCCTTTTTCAGGGCCGGGTGCAGAAGTTGTAGGCTGCCACATATTTATTTTTTATTAGGCTCAACTTTAACCAGCTCAGATTACTGCATGAAATGTTATGAAGAGTCCGGACTCTCAAGTACCCGTAACAAGCAGCAGAAACATAGCGGGGGAATGGACATTCACGACTCAAAGTGTTGGCAGACCAAAATTATTACCATGGCAGAAAATTTAGCTCTTTAAAATTATAGAGTGGAAAAAATTGTACCTCTCATAGTTGACATCTTCTATAGGATGGTACACGGGATTTCGAGGAGAGGGCCAGTGTCCTTGATCATTACACATGTTTACAGCAACTTGGTTGAGTAGGGTTTAATATTCTGGAGTTCATTTCAAATTGCTCATCTGATGGGATATTTCGGTATCAAGTATGTGCAGTTGCGGAATACAATAGACAACATGATGAATGCAACATTCCGTGTTTTTTGTAATATAAAAATACCAACATTTTAAAATTTTACATGTGATGTGTGTTGCATGTAGTTGTTAGGACAAACTTAAGTCAAATTTTTTACCGTTCTGTCCCAAATTCAAAATTCACAACTTAAAAACTTTTCGCAACGTGTCATGGAGTTGACCAAGTCAACATCATGATAAGAGGTAATTTCACATAAAGTGATTTTTGGGGAAAATAAAATTTGGTTGAACCACCTGACATATGTTTTCGAATATAATTTGTAGAATTGAAACCTTAACTCCGTCTCACCTCCGTCAAAAGGAATTCTTAATTTAATTGGTGTGCACATGCAGTACTACGACATGCATGTGTGAGCTGGAGTTTCTTTTGTTTGATCCGATTTTTTTGGTCTTTTGAACGCAAGCAAGAATAGGAGCAGTGGGCCGACGACCAGGCCTCTGGTCGGTCCCCTTGCGTCTAGCTGCAGGAGCAGGATGTCTCGGCCGTGGCCTATCCCAGGTCGACAGCGCACTGCATACCTTCTCTTGACCCAGGAGGACCAACAGGCTCAGCAAGTCAGCAGTACCGTTTCTCTTTTCCGTTCCACCTCCGTCTCCCATCGCTTTTCCGTGAAGAGGCACTGTCCGCCAAAGGGCCCGCCTGCCAGCCAGAGACAATAGCAAGGAGATCACCTTTCGTAACCAGGCACCGTTCCTCACTTCCATTGACCATTCAAGGATATCTACCCATAAGGCCATAACCATTACTCCGTTAGGCCCTTTTTTTCTCTCAAGTATATACTAATACAAACGGCAATTGCTCCTACCTGGACACATGTAATGCGGTATAAAAAAAAGTAAAAATCATGGACTTTGCCAGAAGAAGGGTGATTGCTTGATACCCATCTAGACCTTTGAGTCCACTGTCTGGAGAAGAGCGTTTTGTTCTTCTTTTTCACGAAACAGCTTACCGTTGCTCGCTACCACGGCACTACTTTCATGCTCGAGCGATGGCACGAAACGGAGCAGTGACTGCGATGTACATAAACACCCCGTTCGCTCGTGGGTTTCAGCCAGACTTATTCAACCAGCCAACACCTAATAGTATTTTTCTCTCACAACAAACCAGTATCAGCCAGTCCAAACCAGCCCAGAAACCAACCAGCGAACACGGTTGTAGGAAATATAACGAGACAAAACTCCTAACGCACTGATAGGTGGGTCACACGGCCTTCTATTCCAACGGAAAAAAAGGGAAAATTGGATCATACAATTAAAAGATCCTGACTTTGAAAAAATACCATCAAAAGATTCAACTTTAGAGAAATAGCAGTGAAATGTTGCTCCATTGTTGATTTCTACCATTCTGTTAACTTGCCGTTTAGTCCGGCCTGGGCTGAGTCAACGACAATGACCATCGATATGAGCACCACCGTGCTCACCATGGCGCTTAGTGGAGCTTCGCCTACCATTCATAAATCTGAAATCCAGTTCTAGGCTACCATTCCTGAATCTGAAATCCAGTTCTAGGCTACCGTTCCTAAATCCAAGCGTACAGGGAGAGATAGAAGGATGAGGGGTTTCAATTTTGGGGGTTCACAGCGTGTGTGTTGGGTGGGTGGGGGGGGGAAGCAGGGGAGTATCGACTATCGAGCGCTATTGGCGGCCATGGTTGCGGCTCTGAAGATCGAGAGCAGTTTGGTACGGGCAAGGAGAGAAAGGGGCACGGCTTCAAAAAGGTGGAGGAGAGTCTATGGATGCTCACTGTCAAAGGAATTGGACCACGCGGTGGTCGGGCGTCGCGGATCGACGGGTGCGAACTCCTTCTGTGCTCGACAACAAAGGAGGAAGAAATTGGAGATGATGGACGGCAAGCAGCAGCTCGAAATGGCACGACGAGCTTAGTGTGGTGAAGGAGAGGGGAGAGGGAGCAGCTCCATAGGTTGTGGGCCGTGGCCATGAACTGCAGCGCAGGCCGGACTGAACGCGAGCAGTGGCGTTGCCGACTGCTGATGGCCGTGGATTTGGTCATGGCAGCCTTCCTACGAGTCCTGCGTTCTTTTTTCTTACGAGCAAGTTGAGCAAATCAACGGCAAGTTAACAGAAAATGGTTGGAATCAACAATGGAGCAACCTTTCAATGCTATTTCTCTAAAGCTAAATTTTTTGATGGTATTTCTCCAAAGTCAGGATCTTTTAATGGTATGCATCCAATTTTTTTTAAAAAAAAACCACCCACACGACCCTCCCGTCTCCTTCCTTCTACCTGCCTCCCTTTGCTTTTCGTCTTTATCGCCTCTGCTTTGTGTTGGCAGCCGCTGAAGCCTCTAGGAAGCCAAGCTGTCCTCTCGTCGAGCCTGTCTACGCCGCCGCACTGGCGTCTCCTGTTATAAACGATAGGCAATATAAACGACGAAGAACAGTAGATCAAACACAGGAGACACGAGATTTTAACGTGGAAAACCCTCCCAAGGTGGAAGGAAAAAACCATGGGCACCAGCCAGCAAATCTTCACTATATCGGGTGAGGTTACAAACGCCGGAGATTTACAACTTGGGGATACCCTAACCTAGGGGCCTTCCCGTATACAAGTCTATGATGCTTATGAGGGAGGTGGTCCGTATATATAGGGAGAAAAAACCCTCACACCCTCGTCTATTAGCAATACGGAACTAATAGATGGTGTAGTCCCTCTTAACGCTAATGGGCCGCTTTGCTTCGGCCCAAACTTGAATTTGGATCATAGCTCAACAAACTCCACCTTGAGACAAATTCCTTTTTGTAGCATAAAACGAACCTTCACCCTGAAACAACAAAGAAATACTTCCGGTGCCAAATAGCCTCTTGGACTAAACAGTTATACCAACTAAGCTTGAGCAAAGCTCAAACTTAGCAACAGGAACTGGCTTTGTCAACATATCAGCAGGATTATCATGTGTGCTTATCTTGCATACCTTCAGCTTACCTTGCGCGACCACATCGCGAACATAATGGTATTTGACATCAATGTGCTTCGTTCTCTCATGGAACATCTGATCTTTAGTGAGACATATAGCACTTTGACTGTCACAAAATAAATTAATGCAAGAATCATCTCCACAAAGCTCAGCAAACAAACCTTTCAACCAAACTGATTCTTTACATGCTTCAGCAATAGCCATGTATTCTGCTTCAGTGGTAGACAGGGCAACAACGGGCTGCAATGTTGCCCTCCAACTCACAGCACAACCACCAATAGTGAACACATAACCTGTGAGAGATCTCCTCTTATCCAAATCAGCAGCAAAATCTGAATCCACGTAGCCAGTGAGTCCCTTATCAGTCCTGCCAAACTTCAAACAGGCATTTGTTGTACCACGAAGGTACCTGAAAATCCACTGGACAGCCTTCCAGTGTTCTTTACCAGGATTAGCCATGTATCTACTAACCAAACTCATAGCATATGATAAATCAGGACGAGAGCAAACCATGGCATACATCAAAGAACCAACAGCACTAGAATATGGAACTCTTGATATGTACTCAAAATCCTCATCCGTACTAGCACATTATAAACTGATAATTTGAAATGAGGAGCAATAGGAGTACTAACAGACTTTGCATCATGCATGTTGAAACGATGAAGAACTTTCTTAATGTAACTTTGCTGACTAAGAAATAACAAACCAGAATTTCTGTCTCTTGTAATTTCCATACCTAGAATCTTCTTAGCAGCACCAAGATCCTTCATCTCAAACTCACTACTCAACAGTTTCTTCAATGTAGTGATTTCTTTCTTGCTCTTGGCAGCAATTAACATATCATCAACATATAACAGCAAGTATATAGGTGATCCCTCAACAAATTTAATGTACACACAGCTATCAAATTCAGACCTCTTAAAACCATGTGACATCATAAAAGAATCAAACCTTTTATACCATTGACGAGGAGACTGTTTTAAACCATATAAGGACCTCTTTAATTTGCAAACATGATCCTCCTTACCAGGTACTATGAACCCTTCTGGCTGGTCTATGTATATCTCCTCCTCTAGCTCTCCATGAAGAAACGCAGTCTTTACATCTAACTGCTCAAGCTCAAGATCTCGTATAGCAACAATACCGAAAAATGTACGAATTGAACTATGCTTTACAACTAGAGAGAACACATCATTATAATCAACACCAGGAATCTGACTGAAACCTTTTGCTACTAACCTTGCCTTAAATCTTGGAGGCTCACTAGGAGACAAACCTTCCTTTCTCTTGAAGATCCATTTGCAACGAACGGCCTTCTTATGTTTAGGCAAGCGCACAACATCCCATGTGCCATTTTTCTCAAGTGACTGCATCTCTTCTTGCATAGCAGAAATCCACTTATCGTGGTCACCAGAAACAACAGCTTCAGTGTATGTAGCCGGCTCATGAATGTTCTCAACCTGTTCAGCACAACTAAAGGCATAATGAACAATATCACATTCCTCAATTAAACGTGGACGAGGTCCACAACTCCTCTTTGTTCTGCGATCTGCAATAGACTGATTTTGAGGCTGCAAAACAGGAGGTGAGTGCTGAACAATGTCATGAACATTGTTATCAACAATTTCAGTTTCCTAATCATCTACGTGCTCCACCTGCACGCTAACATGTTCCTGCTCCTCATCAGAACCAACTGGTGAAACATCTGTGGACAAGCTGTCATTAAACATAACAGATTTATTGAAAACAACGCTCCTGCTTATGAAAGTCTTTTTAGTTTCAGGATTACATAACTTATATCCTTTAACTCCAGAACCATAACCAAGAAACAGACACTTAATGGTTCTAGGTTCTAGCTTTCCATTATCAACATGAGCATAAGCAGTGCAACCGAAAACTCTCAACTGTGAATAATCAGCAGGCATACCAGACCATACCTCAAATGGGAGTTTTCTTATTAAGTGGGATAGAAGGTGACCGGTTGATCAAGTAACAGGCAGGTGTTAGCAGCCTCAGCCCAAAAACGCCTGTTCATACGAGCATTGGATAACATGCAACGAGCCCTCGAGATGATCGTTCGGTTCATGCACTCAGCCACACCATTCTGCTGAGGAGTGTACGGAATGGTGTGGTGCCTAACAATGCCTTCTTCCCTGCAGTAATTATTAAAAGCATCCGAACAGAATTCACCGCCATTGTCAGTACGAAGCAATTTTACCTTCTTTTCAGTTTGCCTTTCTATCATAACTTTCCACTCTTTAAAAGCAGCAAAAGTATCATCTTTACTTTTCAGAAAATAAGGCCACACTTTTCTAGAGTAATCATCAATAATGGTAAGCATGTAACGAGCACCACCATAAGAGGGCTTACGAGACAGCCCCCACAAATCAGCATGTACATAATCAAGTGTACCTTTGGTGGTATAAACAGATGCATTGAATTTTACCCTCTTGTGCTTACCAAAAACACAGTGCTCACAGAACTTCATCTTACCCACAGTGCAGCCATCTAGCAGGTCTCTCTTGATCAATTCTGCCATACCAAGTTCACTCATATGCCCAAGACGCATATGCCAGAGATTAGTTTTACTTGGTTCATCATTAGAAACAGCAGCAGCAGTGATGGAACCATGTAAAGTACTTCATCTAAGAACATATAACTTTGCAGAGTTCATATCACCTATCATATAAATGAGAGAGCCTTCTGATACCTTACACACTCCACCTGAACCGGAGTGTCTGTACCCCTCGGCATCAAGTGTGCTGAGGGAGATGAGATTTCTGGCCATCCCTGGTATGTGCCTCACATCTTTCAGTGTGCGTATCATGCCATCATGCATCTTGATCTGAATGAAGCCAATGCCCACAATCTCACGGGGGTTGTTATCTCCCATACGCACAACATCTCCACTCTGCACAGACTCATAAGAACTGAACCAATCTCTGTTAGAGCATATATGAAACGAGCATGCAGAATCAAGTATCCATTCATCACGACCAGCAACACAACCAGCAAAAACAACCAGAACATCTCCTAAATCAGAATTATCAACAGCGGAGACAACAGAGGCCTTACCATCACCATCGGATTTATTTTTCGGTTTATACGTACCGTTTCTTTTCTCCTTATTCTGCAGCTTCCAACAATCCTCAATGACATGAGTATCTTTCTTACAATACCTGCAGAACTTATCCCTGCCTCTGGACTTCGAACGGCCTTTACCATTCTTGCTCTTGTCTCGATTATTGTTGTTGTTGTAGGTTTTCTGCTCGGGCCTGCCTCTAACCTGCAACACTTCGCCCTTGGAGGACGACACATCAGACTGAACCATACCTTTCATCTTCTCCCTCGTCTAGAGGGCCTCATATACTTCCGTAAGAGTTAGTTCATCACGGCTTAATAGTATGGTATCTCGAAAATTTGCAAATGAAGTTGGCAGTGAGCATAACAGTAGAAGAGCTAAATCTTCATTATCATATTTTACCTCCATCGACACTAGGTCGGCAACGATCTCCTTAAAGATCGATAAGTGGTTCATCACCGAACCACCTTCTTGCAGCTTGTGCGTGAACAACTTCATCTTCACATGCATCTTACTGGTTAGATCCTTGGACATACAGATCGATTCCAGCTTGAGCCAAAGTTCTGCGGCAGTTTTCTCCTGCAGCACTTCTTGCAAAATATCATTACGTAGATGAAGATGAATCAGAGACAGAGCCTTACGATCCTTCCGCTTCTCTTCAACGGTCCTTGACTTCTGCCCTTTTCCTCCGAAATCGTCCAACGCCTCATCAAGATCCGAAGATTGTGCCAGAATCGCCCGCATCTTGACTTGCCACAGTGCAAATCTCGTCTTGTAATCTAGCAGCGGTAGATCAAACTTCATCGATGCCATCGTGAAGCCCTAAGGTCAAACCAAGCTCTGGTACCACTTGTTATAAATGATAGGCAATATAAACGACGAAGAACAGTAGATCAAACACAGGAGACACAAGATTTTAACGTGGAAAACCCTCCCAAGGTGGAAGGGAAAAACCACGGGCACCAGCCAGCAAATCTTCACTATATCAGGTGAGGTTACAAACGCCGGAGATTTACAACTTGGGGATACTCTAACCTAGAGGCCTTCCCGTATACAAGTCTATGATGCTTATGAGGGAGGTGGTCCGTATATATAGGGAGAAAAAACCCTCACATCCTCGTCTATTAGCAATACGGAACTAATAGATGGTGTAGTCTCTCTTAACGCTAATAGGCCGCTTTGCTTTGGCCCTAACTTGAATTTGGATCATAACTCAACATCTCCTTGATGCCACCTCTTCATCCAGGAACCGGTGCCTCTTGTCTTCACCGAGGCGCCACACATTGCCGCCGTCCACCCTGCTGGGGCAGCGCCTCCGAGCCAACCAGCGACCCAGCACGGCATTGCCTCGCCAGGCTGCCACCGGGTGCAGGTGGAGGCGGCCTGCGCCACGTGCGCCTAGAACGGCCTCCAGCAAGGGCGAGGGGTTCAGCGGCTAGATCCACGACGGGCACGGACAGATCGACGGTCCTTGCAGGCGGACCGATGCCGAAGCTGAAGGTCCTGTAGGCCGGATTGACGGTCCCTGCAGGCCATGTGCTTCAAGTCGGGCGAGTTTTTCTTGGCGAGTTGTTCTTGCATAGGTCCCTGCAGACGGATCCACGACGGGCACGGCCGGATCGACGGTCTCTGGAAGCTGGATGGACGGCCCCTGCAGGCGGGCACAGAAACTTCACGACGCCATGTCCTTCCTGTCCGACTTCTTTTGGGAGTTTTTCTTTGGGAAAATTGGTTCTACACCACTAAAAGAACTCTGCTTCTATAAAATATCATTGAAAGATGTTCGTCACGTAAAATACCACTGAAAGATATCACTGTTACCTCAATTTGGCATTCCGTCACAGTGGCACACTAACATCGTGAAATCCACCTCCACAGTCTAGACGCCTGAAAGAAAAAAAACGCTTGGTCCTGCTCCTCCCGACCTCCCGGGTTCGATGTGGAGTGCCAGCACCTGCTCATGCTCCTCCTCGCTGCCGGCGGCGGAAGCTAGGTGGATTTCCAAAGTTTTATCGCCAGGTCACGGGAGATGGCCGCGACCACGAGGAGCGTGGCAAGCGACTTGTCTCGTCGTCTGGGTGGGCGTCCTCACGCTCGACGTAGCCCGCACGGTGGCGTCAGCCTGAGCGGCGAGGCAAGGTGTGCGAAGGGAGGTAGCCTCGCTGCCGTTGGTGGAGGCCAAGCTGAAGTCGTTGCCACTTGCCAGGCGCACGTGAGGTGGCCGAGAGGAGCGTGGCGAACGTGGTTGGCCTCGCGTTCGAGGCTGCCCACGCGGTGGCGTTGTCCTAGAGCTCGGAGCGCATGCAGGGAGGAAGAGCTTGCGCCCATGGCGATGAGCACCAGCGCGCTGTTGGCATGGTCCAGGCCCTGACACTCCACCTCCCCGACGCTCTCTTTTGTTCCATAGCAGTTCTCTGTAGTCCGTGAGTCCATCTCGGAACTCCGCTGTCCTATGTGCTTCAACTAACTCGAGAACGAACGAGCTCGCAATAACTGAGAAGATCACAGCGTGAACAGTAGAGATTTTTGGTGTTGCTCAAGAAGCGAAATGTTTATGATGCTCTTATTTGTAGCTCGATCCTGTACAAGAGTGAAAGTTCATTATGGCTCCACTAACATGAGCACCTGACTCTAATATCCTGAAGATTTGGACTCGATCATAATACATGATTACACGACGCTTGCTAACATGCTAACTGACTAAACTGAAACACCTGAAACTAAAGACTTGCACTGACCAAACTAACACCACACCTAGGATTACATCCTTTACTGTCTGTTGGCAGTCTGGCAGGGTTTTGCGCCCGGTGGCTTCGTCGTGCACTCGTGCGCCCACACGCGGCCGTGCTGTGGAGCTCGCGCCGGGCGGCTGCATCGCCCGCACACGGCCGTTGCTCGCTCCCGGAAAAGCCTGCGCGCTGCAGACGGCTGGCGCTTACACTCGGCGGAGCACGCGTGCTGCAGAGCTCGTGCCCCGTGGTCTGCGGCTGAAGGCCCACGCACATAGAAGCTCGTCCATGTCCATGGCCGCGGTAGCAGCAGCCCACACAGGCACCTCGAAGCACCACCGCCCCACCCCCGTCCACGATTCACACCTAGCTCTTAGAGCCTCGCGCCGTCGATTTCCACTTAGAGCTTCGCGGCGTCGCCACTCGTGGCAAGCTTCAGGACCCTGACGCTAGCACCACTCGTAGCAAGAATGAGAGGGAGTTGTATAACAGAGCTCAGTATGGGATGAAAGGAGGACGGAGCAATCACGGTGTGATCTCCAAATGTGATGGAATGCTAGATCTAGTTAACAGGATATCCTTTCAGTGGTATTTTAAGTGATGGATATCTTTCGATGGCATTTTATGGAAGCGGAGTTCTTTCGGTGCTATAGAACCAATTTCCCCTTTTTCTTTTATATTATTTGAGCTATTATTTATGTTCTTCCGGAGACTTTCAGTTCTTGTCTTGCGTATCTTCTTAGAGTTCTTTTTAATCTTGTCTAGGTGGTTTACCGATTGAACTCTCCTCGTCTTTGCTGTCTTCCGAGTCGTGTTCTTGCTCTTACGGGGAATACTCTACGATTCCGTAGATGTTTTGGAAGGCAGGAGCAATACAGACTCTAGTTGTTGCACATTGCGATCCACGGTGAATTAAGGCCATACCAAACAAATGGCAAACAAAAAAAAATGGCTAAAATTTTGCCTATACAATAGCAAAAAAAAAAGTGGCGAAAATTTTACCTCTTTATTAATAGATATAAATATAGATATAGATTTTGAGTATGATATAAATTGGGAAATGTTTAAGGCTCCGTTTAGATCAAAGAAATTTCCTAGAAAATTTATAGGAATCCATTGCTTTGGAAAGGTTTCTCAAAATTGGGTTTGGAATAAAGGAAGCTTCAACGGCAAAACGTAAGAAATGTTCTTACGTCCGTTGATTTCACGGGAACCCAAACATCGAGTAGGAACAAAGTTTCGCGGAAGGCTGAGACAGGGAGGGAAAAGAAGGCCAGCTACTCACGAACAGTGGATAGGCCTATGGTTGGTATGACATGTTTCTTGGGCCCATTTCCCATAAAAGATGGTATATGAAAAAAATGACGTGTACACTCTTGACGTCAGCAACGCTAGAATTCATGTGTTCTGATCGCTGTCCCGAATGGAATGGTTGGACACATTGACCGAGTATTAAATATAGATTAATTACGAAATTAATTATATAGTTTACGATTAATTTACGAGACGAATCTTTTAAGTCTAATTAGTTCATAATTTAACAATGTTGCTACGGTAACATGTGCTAATGACGGATTAATTAGGCTTAAAAACTTCGTCTCGTGGAGTACCGACGGATTATGTAATTTGTTTTTTTATTAGTATCCGAACAACTCATGCGACATTCTCCCGACACACCTCCTAAATTTTAGTAGCTAGATCAAACACCCCCTAATTCCTGCTTTCCAAACATCTATTCATGTGTTTTCTTTATTTTTTTCATTCCTCTATTTTGCTAATACATCCACACCCTATTCTTATTTTTTTTCATTCATCTGCTTTCAAATTCTCCGTTCCGGAACAGTCCCTAAACAAGTTGCCCCAACAAACCATTGTAGTTCATGAATCGTGATGCACCAAGTAAGCAGACCATACAAAAGAAAACACCTAAAAATTAGTGAAAATACTAAACATATATTGTTGGGAAACAATAACCCTAAGATAATTATGGGCTCATACCAAATATACCCCCGAAAGGTTAAGACTATATAAAAGAACATGTACCCATCTATAATGATAAAGAAATAAGAGTTATACGATATTTGCTCTCCTGTGTGTTCATCTGGTGTGCTGTTGGGAAGGGAACCGGATCAGGGATCCACAACACCGCTGTTACTTAACACGTTATCAGCACGCTCTACTGCTACTCATCAACGACGATATGTTGTTCTTCATCTTGTTGGATCCATCCGCTCACAGATTCATTCATGTTTTCAATCTAGATCGGTTTCATGTATACAACTAGCATGCTAGACACGTAGTAGATCGTTT
The DNA here is from genome assembly GCF_019320115.1 of Miscanthus floridulus. Classification (NCBI taxonomy): domain Eukaryota; kingdom Viridiplantae; phylum Streptophyta; class Magnoliopsida; order Poales; family Poaceae; genus Miscanthus; species Miscanthus floridulus. The sequence continues at coordinate 31,024,866 of NC_089584.1, read as the reverse complement.
TTCTCTAGCTAGTTTACTTGTTCTAGATTGATCTTTACCGTTTATCTCACGTAACTCCCCTTGCCGCTACTCTGCTGGCAGCCGTCACCACGTGAGCACTAGTACGCTGATTAATAGATTTGTTTTTACTAGCTACTAGATTATTTGATTATGACATCTCGAACAACACAATCTTATAGATTTGTTCGGCTAGCAGCCTAGACGTGTTCTAAATTTTTTAGTATAACAGATCCAATCTTTGGATACTAGGTTTTTTTAAGAACCCAGTAGATTAGTTTTATTTATTGTTAGTTTGTGTAATAAATTGATCTTGTTTTTACCGATGATATATTTTTATCTTCGGTCTGCCACCTGACATCGGCCACCCCATCATGCTGTGCATGTACACCGGTGTGTGCTACTACGCCATCCATGGACATTGGCTATGCCATGCATGCAGGCTAGTTTATTTCAATTATTTTCATGTTGCACCGCCGGCCAACCCAATGCGTTCGACGCGTAAGCCAGCAAACTTCCACACGTTGTGCTGCCTGAAGTTGCGCATTACTTATGCATGCATCGTGGTCCTGCTGGCTACTGAAACTTGCAACACCACCATAGCCCTGATGGCTATCTTGCGATGTCGGCGGCTGCAGACCACCGTTGTATGCCTAGTGTGTATATTTTTTATGTCACTTTTCTTTTGCGTTGATAATAATTCATTCATGGCTATACATACTACTTCATGCTTATTTACTGGAAGTTAATTTGCATGAATTAATAGGCAATGGCTTCGATCAACAAGACGGAGTTCAAGGTTCTTGAGCTAAACGGCAAGAACTATCAAACCTGGGCACTCGACTGTGAGTTTCATCTGCAGATGATGCAGCTGACTCCCACGATCGCCAGGCCTACAGCCGGTGTTCCTGCTCCGCCACCCATGACAAGGCAAAAGCTTGCATCTTCCTGAGGCATCATATTCATCCTGCCTAAAGATGGAGTACCTAGAGGTGAAAGACCCTCTGGTACTGGGTGAAGCTTCAGGAATGCTTTGGCAAGCAGAAGGCAGTGCTTCTCCCATAGGCCAGGCGTGATTGGGCACAACTCCGCTTCCTCGACTTCAAGATAGTTGAGGCATATAATACTGCGATTCACTGTATTGTGGCTCAGCTTCGCTTTTGTGACTAGGTCATCATTGAACTCGAGATGATTGAGAAAACTCTCGAGACTTTCCACCCCACCAACATGGTACTCCAGCAGCAGTACCGTAACAACAAGTACATGAAGTACTATGATCTCATCAATGTGCTGCTTGCCGCTGAGGCTAAGAATGAACTCTTGATGAAGAACTTCCACATGCGCCATGCTGGGACACAGGCACATCCTAAAGCACATGCCAGTTTTTGTAACAGCAACGGTAAAGGTTCTTTCAAAAACAAGGGCCAAAAGTTTCCTGGTCACTAGGGGCAAAAAGGGAGAAAGTTTAAGAACAGAGACCAGAAGTCCAATGGCAATGGCAAAGGCTAGAAGTTCAATGGCAATGGCAAAGGCAAGTCCCTGAAGGGCTCAAAGGACGAGGCAAGTGGAGGGAAACACTCAAATGAGGGTTATTTCCATTGTGGATCCCACCAGCATTGGTCCCGTACTTGCACTACCGACCCACACTTGATTGAGCTATATCAAGAGTGGAAGAAGTGCCAAAACCTGAAGGTACACCTTGTCTAGGCATCTGTCGATGCCATGACTGGACTACATCTCCCGGAGCCATCAGAGCCTACAGAGAAGCTTGAATCAGCAGCTATGGATGTTGATCATAATGCCACCGACAATCATACTGCTAGAAAGGGAGATGCCTATACTGGTGATGATGATTTTGACCTCAACAACCCGGATCTCCTTGATGAGGAGTAGACCAAGTTATCAGCCATTTGTTTATTTGTTAGCCAGTGTGATTTATTTTTAGCAAAACAATTAAAGTCCCGTGTGATGTATTAATGCTCCCGTTGAGCAACTTCATTAATCTATTAGGATAAACTCTCGGCATGAATGGTTTGGTTCATAGCATTATTTTAATCAATTTATAGTGCTCCCGTTGAGCAACTTTATTATTTTGTTAGCATTAACTCTCGACATGAATGTCTTGGTGCATAGCATTATTTTAATCAGTTTATCCCTTGTTCGGTTACGTGCTATCTTTTAATCGGCTTGCTATATTGATTATACATGATGGATTAAATTAATACTATATTTAATAGAACAAGAGTCATACTTTCCATGGAGGCTGAAGAAGAATTTTGCCTGGTGTTTACACCAAAATTTGGAAAGAAGAACATGGGAACTCGAAGCTTCCAGGATTGAGTCATCAAAGAATCGATTGTATAAGGATCGATATCAGCTGATTCAGATACAACACTGGGATTGGCTCTCTTTAGAAGACATCAGCAGATAATGCCAATGAGCTACGATTGGCGTTGGGAAAGACATGTCAGACTCTACATAAAGGGAAAGATTAGGGTCCAAGTTATCTTAAATTAGAAATGTTTTCTCTTAATACCAAAAATTATAATGAGTCGTACTTGAGTAGGATTCTTGCTTAGGTTCCGGGTATAAATATTGGACCTCGGCTATTGTAAAAAGACATCCAACCAATCAATACCAATTACTTTTTTGGCTTTATGCCAACCTTTAGGAGGAGTAGTGTAGATCTCGGCGAGTTCTTCAACAAGCAGGGTTGCATCGGTCCGGCCGACCTCTGGCTTGTCTGTAAGTTCCGTCATGGCTTATGCTTCCGTTTGTAAGGCTGCATCGGTTAAGTTCGACCTCAACTACGAGCTCTAGCATAAGCTAGTTATCGATCCTTATCTAGTTCAAGTACGGCTGCATCGGTTTAGTTCAACCTCCACTACTCGAATTAGATTACGGTCAAGTTATCGGCTCTGCCTAAGGGTGGCATCCTTCGAGTAGATTCATTAAGTTACCGATCTTGCTGATGTTCTTATTGTCACTAGTTTTCAGCAATATCAACCTGCCCGATCGAGATCGATCTAGATCGGCCTCGCATCCTTTTAGTCCATCGTTTATTTCGTTACATTACGACGGCTCTTACTTTAAAACGACGGATTATGTTTTATCGACTGTTCTACTTCGATCTTGATCATGTGTAGTACGCGTTCAAGGCATGTCTGATCTTGAGAAGGTTTACTAGCTAGTTGAATCTAGTCTATAGCTCGCTATTATGGATGTATTGATCTGGTCGACCCCACTATTAGTACTTTAGATCGAAGGATGCTAGCTGGTAGATTTGCTTTCGACCGGGCATGACCCTAGCTGTTTGCTATGCCTGCATTGGCTAAATAGCCGATCGCCTATGCTTTAACGCCTACAGTGTGTCTCCATGATTCTGTTAAATGTGAATAGATCTGTTTATTTTAAAGGGTTGATTTGTTGTCTTTATCATGGCTGCCATCGATCCAGTCGAACCCCACTATTAAAGATAGCAGGTTAGGTCTAATGAGTTCATAGATATGTCCATGTTATTATCATCATAGCTTCCATCGATCTGGTCGAACCTCACTGTTGATGGTAACAGATTAGATTAAGAGCATTTGTAGATCCGTTTGTACTAGATAGTCGATTTGTTCGCATGTTATATCCTTTCTCGTTAGATTCATCAGCTCAATGCTTTACACTGGTAATTTCCACCTAGCTGATGATTTTACTTACATTTGAGTGCATTGTACTTATCATCATAAAATCAATCGCAACCCACGAGCTTTTACAGTCCTTAACAATCGATTTCTTCATGTATCGGCTATTTAGTCGATTTTTCTCGTCTGGCTGCTCCCAAAGCGGCACACTTGGAACTGTTTGGGCAAGACTGGCATGTTCTAAATTAAATTACTGATAAACTTTCTCTCCTTGTCAATTGCTGGTCAAATTGACTGGCATGCCTTCGAGAATTCACAGGGTCGACTGATCCTGCGTTGAAGCCAAGTGGATCTCCGGGCTCATCCTAAGCAGATCCTTCTGGCTTGCTATGTGTCAGGCGCATTGACATGTTTTTGCGCCGATACACCTGGTTGATAGTGTTGCCACAAATACAATACTTTGAGAGACATAATATTTTCAGACACTGCAGAAAAGGACTAAAAATATTACCACGGTTGTTGGTTGCAACGGCCATATTGTAGGCTCCGGTCAAGCCATGGTCGTACTCCCTAATAATACCAGCATCTTCATAGAAGAAGCATTTTTGTACCCAGGAGCTGTACGTACTCTCCTCACATTCAAAATATACGCCGTAGTGGCTACCACGTTACAACTACTTGTGAAAATGTTGTTGAATACCTCTATTTCATGATAGAAGACGAATGTGGGACAAAAGTGGTAGAAAAAGCACCGGGCACCTCCTCTGGAATTTACGTTACAAAAATTAAGCCACCTCAAGAATACGTTGCGATGTCTACTATATTCAAAAATCCTGAGTCTTTTATAATCTGGCATGAAAGACTCAGACACCTTGGATTAAGGATTATGCGGAACATCATAAAAGGATCTGCTGATCATGGCATTAAAACCACACAGATTCCTAAAGACTTTCTATGTGTGTCTTGTGCTAAAGAAATTAATAACTAAACCCTCTTACCTGAAGTTAAATGTTGAGTCCCTAGGTTTTTAGGAGAGAATCCAAGGTGACATTTGTGGTCCTATTCGCCCCCTGTCGGGGCCTTTTAGATACTTTATGGTGCTTATAGATGCTTCTACTCAGTGGAGCCACGTATGCCTGTTGTCTACATGGAACCATGCTTTTGCAAAACTTGTTGCCCAAATCATTCGATAGCGTGCTGGCTTCTCGAAGAACCGCATAAAAGCAATCAGGATGGATAATGCTGGAGAGTTCACCTCTAAAGCATTTAATGATTATTGTCTTGCTTTGGGCACAAATGTAGAGCATTCTGTGCCCTGTGTGCACACACAAAATGGGCTTGCTAAATCTTCAATAAAAAGAATAAAATTAATTGCCAGACCGCTTCTATAAGATAGCAGACTTCCAACCAGTTGTTGGGGACACACAGTGCTGCATGCTACTGCCTTAATCCAGTATAGGCCATCTGCATCTCACTCTGCTTCCCCCCACCAGTTAGCGCGTGGACAACAACCAATGATTTCCCATCTACGAAAATTTGGTTGTGTTGTATATGTGCCGATATCACCACCCCAGAGTACAACTATGGGACCTCATCGGAAGTTGGGGATATATATAGGTTATGACTCTCTGTCCATAATTAAATATTTGGAGCCTAAAATCGGAGATCTGCTTATGGCTCGGTACGCTGATAGCATCTTCAGTGAAGAGCATTTCCCAGCATTAGGGAAGGATTGTACCTTAATAATAAAGAATGCCAAGAAATAGATTGGATTGCCAGCAGCATTCAATTGCTTGATCCACGCACTAAAGATACTGAACTTGAAGTTCAAAGAATAATAAACCTGTAACAATTAGCGAATAATCTACCAGACACGTTTACTGATATAAGAGGAGTGTCAAAATCATATATTCCTGCGGCTAATGCTCCGGAGAGAGTGGAGATACCCCTAAAGGGCATGAACTCTACCCAAATCCCCAATCCTAGGAAAAGGGGGAGAGATCCGGATGACTCGACACAAGCCAAGCGGGGACGCCCGCAAAGACAAATTGTTAGAGAGAATGCATTACGCCCCCATTCAATTGTAACACCCCAGGTGTTTGCCACCAGTTAAGCAATGGGTTTGAGCTCAAACATAGCATATTAAGTGATGATGAAGATGTCAAGGTCCAACCTATGGAAATGAGCCCCAACCTAAACTTGGATATTGCACCCTTGCTTTACATATAGGCCCTTTTCAAGATATATGCTTGGCTGGTGTTATTGGAATATCTTCATGTGTCTCACATCAATACCCATCTATATTGATCCATGGAAAAGTTTCGTGAAGTTTGGAATCAAGAAGTCACATGAAATGACGAGTTATGTCCTTGCTTGAATTATTTTATAAAGTGAATGGAATTCTCGATCGTCAACCAAACCTTGCAACCACGCCCAAATGACTCTAGATGAACTCTACAACAAAAGTCATGAAAGGTTCATGTTGAGCAAATGCCAAGAAAATGCTTCAATGGATCACGAAGGATAATTTATGCTTTATCGTGATCCTGCTTTGGTCTAAGTAGAACTATAGCTTCTGCACCTGTTTTAAAGTTGGACATTAAATAAAAGTTGAAGCTCATGTTATGTAGAAGAAACTTTGTTTTTGGAGTATACCATGGATCGGCTTGGAACTAAGTCTAGCAGTGGCTCAAAGTTGGAACCTGCTGCTGATTTCAGCACTTAGAAATATTCTAAGTATTGAAATTCATCACCATCGGCATTGACGTCTCGCGTTCTCCAAATTTCATTAAGCAACTTGACTTGACCCCAAAATGGAAGTTGGAGCTAAATTCATGGAGAAGGGCATGTAAAAAGATGGCACCAATTTGACCTCGTTTTCACCATCAATTTGAATGGTTGCTTGTCGCTGTCAATACGCTGACACTAGCAGTTTGTGGCTTAATTACCCACTGTTGAAGAGCTCTAATGACCATGCAGACTTAATAAAAGTTGGAGAGTAATAAGAGTTGAGCAAACTTCATTTTTGGCCCACTGTCTGATTCAGCTCGGAAGCGGCCCAAATCGGCTCCCCACCATGTCAACTCCGGCGCTCGACACGTGCTCGACAGTTTGTCTTCGTGGCCGCCATGCACCGGAGCGCGTCCCGCCATGGCCAACGCATGTCCTACCTCATGCCACGTGCTGCCGAATGCCCTACTCCTCCATAACCGAGTGCCAGAGCTGTCCCATCCCTCACCCGTCCCTTCTCGCTCTCTCGCTCGCGCTCTAGCCGCACCAGAGTGAAGCCGCCATGGCCGCCATCGCCGCACTTCCTTGCCACCGCTGCTCCCTCTCCTGCAGCCCCTCCAACGCCACCACCGAGCATTCCTATGGCTCCACGACCGCCTCTCCAAGCCCTAGTTGGAGCCGAGCCCCACTGCACGCTTGCTGTCGCCGAGCCTACTGCTGCCGGCAGTGCCGTCCTGGCACTACTCAGCTGATGCGCTGCTGCTGCCTGTAGATTGGTCGGCCAAGGCCAGGCATGGCCACGGCTGGCCGCGGCCAAGCCCCAGTGTGTCCCCTCCTTGCCTCCGCCAGCCACTGCCCCGCTGGCCGAGCCCTCCGTCTCCTCGGCTGGCTGCTGCTCCGTTCTTGTCTGATGGAGGAAGAAGAAGGACCTCGCGCGACAATAGGGGAAACGGGAGGGGGTTAAGTGAATAGACAGTGACTCTGATGAATAGTGCATTAAGGATATATTTGTCGGGTTTAATTTGTGTAAATTTCAGGGTCCTTGATGCAAGATTTAAATTTCCTTTCTCTGATTTTTTTGCAGATTTGAATGCTCCACTTTGAAAATTCATAGTAATTCATACAAAAATCGTAAAATAGAAAATGAGGACTTTTTGGAATCCTTGTCAAATTATATATGCAGTAGATGTATAATGTGGCATGTTTTAGTTTAAATATTTTGCTGTAAAAATAGATCTATGCAGCTAGGTTCTTGATACTTGCCATGTCTTGTCTTTTTCATAACTGCAGTTTTTATGCTCAAATAAATGTGAAATTTTTGTGGAGTGCTACTAAGGTGATTGTTGTTGTCTGGTAAAAATTTCAGGAGTTTAGGATTTATAGTTTAAGAGTTATAAAAATAACAAATGCCCTGTATTGCTTTGCTTCTACTCTGAACAGTTCTGCATGTTTGAATTAATTGGCTCAGTTAAGTTATGAATCATGACTTGGTGAAAATACATGAGTTGTGGTAATTTTCTTAAGCTTTCCAAAAAGTTAAATATAATGATTTTTGGCTAAGTAGATCTTGAGTTATACTTGCTTAAATCTCTGTGGCTGTTTCTGCCCAAACCCAGACAGGGTTTCCTTGTTCTTACTGTGGAGCCTTCTTATTAGTAGAATTAGCTTTAGGTCTTTACAACAAAGTTGTTTAGAATTTTCTAAGATTTCTAAAAAGTCTAGAACCACATTTATTGGACATGGATAACTCCATTTATAGCTGTTTAAAGTGGCATGTCAGTTTCTGTCTATGTTTTGGATAGAGATGCAATTATTGGGTTAATTGACCCTTCTAACTATAGAATCATCTTAATATGAGAATAAGAAAGTTGTAGGTAACTTCCTAAGCTTTTCAAAAAAGTTATGGTTCATGTTTGTTGGAGGTCTAGAACTCCAGTTATGCTTCTCTGAAGTTTCTATCAGTTTTCTGTACCACTGCTGTTGGGCTGCATTTGCAGTTTTGCTTGTACAATCATTTTTGTGGTGTAAATGATGTTTCTATGGTTATAGTGAATACAAAAGTTGTAGAAAATTTCATAATCTTGCTTGTGTTCAAATTGTAAGACCATAGGCCTGATAGTTTAGGAGTTACATGACTTTTAAGTCTTTGGTCAGGTTTTAATTGTATTTTGAGCAGATCTGAAAGATGCTAGTGTTTGATCTAGTTAGGATTTGAATGAGCTTTTGGTGATAATAACAAAGTTGTAGATAATTCATGTATCTAGCGGCTGTTAAAATTTGGTGGTATTTGGCTTTGTGGTTTGTGAGTTATGCCTGTTTAAAGTTGGGTTTCAGAAATGGCTGCTCTCTGTCAATTGTGGACCAGTTTCTGTAAATGAGTATATTTGACTTAGTTAACTTGAGAATCATGCTAATATGATTAAAGATGAATTGTAGAAAATTTCATAAGCTTTCCAGAATGTCTTGTTGCATGGCTATTGGATTTGTATAACTCTAGTTATGACCCAAACATGAAGCTGTTGTTTGCAGTCCATAGTTGTGTTGTTTACTCCATGTGTTGCTAAGTGTGACTTATGCCCTCGTTGATGGTCAAGTTATGATACTTGTGACCTTGTTAAACTTATGTCATGCTTGATGTGCTTGCTCTCTATAGTTAGTGGTGTGATGTTAGTTAAATAGCTATGGGTGTCTATGTCTTGCATAATCTTGTGTTACCATTCATCACATTCATACACCTGCATCTTGCATCTCATTTAGGTACGCTAGATGAACCACGTGAAGGATGTGATGTGGAGCCAAACTCGAAGATTGGGTTTGGTGGATCTATCCCGAAGATGGAAGGACTAAGCAAGTGCTAGGACCGGAGATGTCACCCAGTCGGTGCAAGCTAACTGAACTGACTTGTGTCGAATCCCAGGCAAGCCCCAGAGCATTCTAAGTCTCCCAGTATTTTACAAAATATTACTCAAGTTCTTATGATTGCTGCATTAGGTTATAAGAATTGAATGGAACCACTTGATGCATATAAATTCCTTGTCCAGATATATACACCGTTAACCCTGTGTAGGTCCAGGATCGAACATATGCTTAGCCATGCTTAGACCGGTAGAAGTCGGGTGATTTCCTGTCACCTGCGAGAGATAGGTGGAAACCGGAGCACGATGGGCTATATTTGCTATCGTGGAAAAGAACCATGGGGTAAAAGTAAATCGAGGCCGGGCGGAGTCTATGTGTAGGTTGACTCATGTGATTCCATCTGTGTCGATTATGGACCGTACCGTTGTTGGCGCTTCTAACAAGATTGAACGCATGCCTATCACTTAGCTGGCCGGATAACTCATTCTGACCGCGAAGCCGAGTAGCTCAACTCAGGCCAGGACCCATTCTATTGTGCGCTCCTTGCAGGGGGTGATCAGACTAAGCCCAAGGGTAGGCTAGGCCTGAACGTCCTGGCATCTGGTGTCCCAGATTGTGCGGCGTGGTATGGACCCACGAAATGTGGACCTGAGTTGTACCAAAGGTGACCTAAGGTGACTAATGATCTGGTCTGCCTGGGTTTGTGTTAGGAATAAATTTCCAGCTGGTTGAAATTGATTCGAATCGCCGTCTCTCCCGGATAGTGAGAAACTTGCCTAGTCCCAACATCGTAGTAATTGGATTATGGAATGTGATGGTTCGGATAAACATGGAATTACTATACCTGCTATGGTTACTATTGTATGCTCTAAAAGGATATACCACATGTTTGGCACAGGATAGTTGCTAATCTAGAGATGGATAGTTCTAATTAACTTGATGACAGAATTATAATTGTATAATTGAGTTAATCGCTTTTTATGCAAAATGTTGTCAAGCTACCTCCACTTATAAAGCCTTGCATACTCCTTGGAGTCAATTTTATTTCTGGTTTATGATGGGTAAGTCTAGCTGAGTACATTCGAGTACTCAGGGTTTATCCCACCATGTTGCAGGTAAGGTTTTGACCTGCTGAAGATGGTGGCTAACCACCGGTGGGCTCGGTGACTCTATATTTACTTCTCATCTACATGCTTTTGTCTGAGGATGTCACGTATGCTAGCAATGTATTTGAAACTTATATTAATGTAATCATTTGAAAGCTATCTTGTTTTCACCAATCAATTTTGAAACCCCAAACTTGTACTATTAATTGTGAACTCATTGTAATATTATTTCCGCTGCAACTCTGTGTATGTGATGTGTATTTGTTTAATCACGCGATCTTGGTTGTGATGTTGATTTACCGAGGTCCTGTGTGACACTCGGCGAACTATCGGGTTTATATAAGTGAGAGTATGCGCGTGTCAACGTGTTAAGTGGGGACAGCCGTACTTGATCTTGTATAAATTGGGCGGTTCTATCACATCAATCGTCCTAGCAGTGACACATCCTGAAGGTGAAAGTCCTAGTGCAAATGTGCGCACAAATACAAATAATAGCACAAGGACAATAGAACAAACAGGCTCGATTAATTTGGGAAATCATGACGAGCTGGATGATTCAATTGAAGAAATTGCCATAAATTATGCTGAATCTGGAGAACTATATAACAAAAAGAATACATATGTCGACATTAATTTCATCTCTAAGATCATAGAAACGATTAATGAGGATTCTGAACCAAAGTCCATGGCAGAGTGCCGGAAGCGCTTAGATTGGGTCAAATGGAAAGAAGCAATAGAGACGGAATTGTGCTCGCTTTCTAAGAGGCAAATATTTGGGCCTGTCGCCCGCACGCCCCCCAAAGTATTCCCTATAGGATACAAATGGGTGTTTGTTCGAAAAAGAGATGAGAACAATGTGGTGGTGAGATACAAAGCGAGGCTCGTAGCACAAGGGTTCACGCAGAGACCTGGCATAGATTATGATAAAACATATTCTCCAGTTATAAGTGGCATAACGTTTCGATATTTAATATCTATGGTAGCAGGCTTAAACTTGAAAATGCAGATGATGGACGTAGTGACCGCATATCTATATGGGTCGCTAGATTCGTATATATATATATATATATATCAACGAAATATGGTCGGCAGTCTCCCTAGGGGTGTGCCCAAGGTAGTAGATTATCGGCAGACAAGTGCGCAAGCTACGAACGAGATGGTGACGCAAGACAGACACAAGATTTTATCCAGGTTCGGCCGCCGTGAAGGCGTAATACCTACGTCATGCGTCTGATTGTATTGCTGTATGTAAATGAGATGATTTTTGAGAGGGGTTCCCTGCCCGCCTTATATAGTCTGGGGGGTAGGGTTATAGATCTAGAAACTAATCTGAACCAGTTATAATTGCCATAGGTGGCCAGATAAGGATTCCTATTCTAACCGACCAGGATCTTGCTTGATCTCCAAGTCTACCTTGATTCCTTACGCGGGACTCCGAGCAGATCGGCTGGGCCGTGCGTCGTCTTCTAGTGGGCCAGACCCCCTGGTTCGGGCTGGCCCAAACCTAGCCATAAGGGTATAGGGGTTAATACCCCCATAGCTAGTCCCCGAGCACCATGTATTATGTTGCGACACACCGTTTGATCTTCTTCGGCTAATGCGGTCTGTCTTCATGTCATCTCCAACTGGTTGAAACATTGACCAAGCAAATGTGTCAGTATTCTGGTCAGCACAGAGAGCAGTAGACCACGATCATAGCCGAAGATTCTAGTTGTCCAAAGAATGCATGGTGCTCTAAAGAAAAAAGAAAAAGATTTCTTTCCTAATCAAGTGTGCCCACTTGTATTTCTGAAAAGAAATGTAAGTGACCCTTGTACAGTAGTAGTTATGGCCAACAGTCAGAGCGTAGGGATCGATAAAATAAGCACATTCACCGCAAGGTGAAGTGTGCCCACTTAGTCCCCGAGCCTGGTAGTAGGTGACGTAGGCACATGGTGCCAGGGTCTAAAAAGAATTCCCAGTTAAGTTGAGAATCCAATCGTCGTACAAGCGATATGAGCTGCACCGGTAGGTGCATCGTACCGATGTAGTCGCCGAGCTTGCTAGAAGGCGAGGTATTAGCCTTGTAGCAAGGTCTAAGTGAGAAAAAATAAATGCCTGTCAACTGTATGTGAGTACAAATCACATGTAGCCGAGGAGAGCGATCCGCGAGCAATGGTCGGAGAGTGGTCGAGGCAGTCCCCGAGTGCAGCATGGGGAAAACGATGAATCCCCGAGAATAACCATAGTCAGAACAGTCCTCGAGCAGATGGTCGAGGGACCAGCCGAGCCGAGCACGAGTGCTCTGAGCGCTAAACCTGCTGAGGGCAATACCTCAGCGTCGAGGGTAACAGAGTAGACCGAGGAGCAGCGGTCAGAGGTGAGAGGACAGACCACATTTACCGATGCTATGGCTCATGGGAAGGCTATGGTGATCATAGATGCTACTGACGCCGGGCCAGCACTAGGACCTAAAGAAGAGCCCGAAGAGGACGAGGTGGAGGAGGTCCTGGGCCATCCGCAAGACAAGCGACAACATGTTTATGTGTCGCATTGGTGGAACGACCAATGGGTTATCCATGAGGAAATCCCGGAGGTCGAAGAAACCAAGAAAGTTGAACGGGTGGCGAAGCGGCTTGTTACGGAAGTGCAGGTAAGCTTCGCTTCACCCCCTGGTCTTGTGGTCTAGTTGTAGTTGTCTTACTTAGCTATCTGCACACAAGACTTAATGAAGACCGCAAGGTACCGCAAGAAATGCTTCGACCAGATCGAGGGGATCGTTGCAAACAACAAGGAGCTGACGGCAGAGGTGGACTACTTGTGCCAGCGACTTGAAGCCGCCGATCATGAAAAGACAGTGCAAGATTCCCAGAACCAGAACCTGGTCATCCAGCTCAGTAAGAAAGAGCGGGAAAGAACAAGTAAGTAGCCATTTTATCATACCGACTACTGACAAGTGCTGTTGCGTTGTTGGTAGTAACAGCTGTAGTGTAGGCTTAGAAGCTGAAGTGATCCGTCTCTAAGAGGAGAACAGTCATGTGGTCGGGGAGTGTGATCGCCTAAACGAGGACAACAGAAAACTGGAGCAAGACCAGTCGTAGCTCTGGGACCACACGACTAAGATGACAGAGGAGCTGAAAGGTAAGTTGTCCAACCGCCTTTGCTCATTTTTGTTGCGTACCATAGTTTGGCGTGGTCTAAAGTCTTAACAGCGTGTGTGGTTTGTAGTTATAAAAATCAATGCAAAGAAGCATCTGGAGGCCATGATGAAAGACCGTGACGGCTGGAAAAGCCGGTGCCAGGAGGTGGCAAAGGGCATTTTGCCGGTCCTTAACCTCATCAATCCGGCGCTAGCAGAAGATGTGCTAAGGACACCGCAGTTGGGATTGATCGAGGTAGGAGAGTACGTAGGTGCACATGTGCTAAGCATGGTATGTGCTCACTACCCCCTGATCGATCTCAAGCGCCTAGAGGCTGGATACCTGAAGGAGGTGGATCCAAACAAGGCCGAGGAGCTACAGATGACCCAGCTGGACTTGTCGGCGAAAATAATTGGCGATATTAACCTGTGTGGAAGTGCGACACAACCTATATAAGGAACACCATCAACAAGTCAGCTGGGAGCACCGTCATCTTCAAGACAACCGGCGAAGCCTACGGTCTCGACCAGCCAGGCATCGGTGGGGCCATCTTCTTCAGCTCGATCAATGCTAGGGTCCCCAAGACCCGAGCACGATGTCAGGCGTAGCGAGCAGCAGGCGCCGCGTGCCCTGACCAGCCAATAGTGTAGGCTATAGCTGTATAAGAAGATGTAGTTGGGTTATTGTAAACTTGGACCTTTTCAGGCAAGCTTGTAATAACGTACTAGTATATCAACATAAGCTTGTTTGTTTTGTAGAAAACGTGTTTAAGCTCGGATATTGTGTTGATGTAACTACGTTAGAACATGTTGGTGTTCTATTTAGTTGTACCAGTTTAGTTGACACGTCATCCTTAAAGGTTTGTATGGCCCTGGTTTGTCTTGCGGTCGGAGTGTGAGGTGTGTAGCGTGTGCACACGTAGAAACACACAAGTCAAACGAGAGAGCACCTACCGATCACCCATAGCGTAGAGAGTGGATCCTATGCACGCATTGGGAGGAACCAGAGACAGGGCCTGCTCTGAGAACCTGAGAAGGAATGGTGGTCGGTTTTAACTGGTAGAGTTAGAATAACAATAGACTTTGAAGTGATACATTAGAGTAGTCGGAGAAATCATAATAGCTTTATTGAAATAAATAAAAAGTACAAGAGGGGTACATATCTTAGTAGCTAAGCATAGAAACGCCTAAGCTTGTCGATGTGCTAGGAATTGGGTACGTCTGTGCTGTCTAGGTGAGATAACCTATAAGATGTAGGGCGTGTAACCTCCTTGATCATGAAGGGTCCTTCCCATGGGGTTGCGAGTTTGTGGACACCAGCCTGATTCGTCTTCCACTTTAGGACCAGGTCCCCGACCATTAAGAACCGCTCCTTGACATTCTTGTTGTAGTACCTGTGCAAAACAGCAAGGTATTTGGCTGTACATACGCAAGAATCGAGCCGCTTCTCTTCTGCACTATTCACTTCTAGCTCCCACACTTCATTGGCCTTGTCTTCGTCAAAGTTCTCTACCCGTGCTGATCTGAAGGCTATATCTGCTGGGAGCACTGCCTCAGTGCCATAGATCATAAAGTATGGTGATACGCCGGTATTGCGACTAGGCTGGGTTCGGAGACCCCAGACCACGGCTGGTAACTCTTTGAGCCATCTTCCAGGAGCTTTGTCATTCTCTCTGTACATCCTTTTCTTAAGTGCGGTTAGGATCATACCATTTGCCTGCTTGACCTGTCCATTAGCTCTAGGGTGTGCCACCAAGACATATTTTACTACTATGCTCCTTTCATCGCAGAAGTCCCAAAAAGCGTTCCCGGTGAACTAAGTACCCAGATCAGTGATGATGCTATTGGGTATGCCAAAGTGGTGGATGACCTGGTCGATGAATGCGATAGCCTTTTCTGAAGATGCCTTGACCAGGGGCATGTACTCTATCCACTTGGAGAATTTGTCGATCAGCACAAAGACGCATGTAAATTTTTCAGGGGCTGGTTTGAAAGGCCCGATCATATCCAGTCCCCAGCATGTGAAGGGCCAAGAGGCTAGTATAGTCTGAATCTCATGTGCTAGTACATGGATTCTCTTGGTGAAAAACTGACAACCTTCACAATGGTGAACTAGCTTCTCTGCATTGGCTACGGCTGATGGCCAATAGAACCCTGCTCGGAAAGCTTTGCTGACCAGCGTTCTAGGTGTTTGTCACCAGTTAAGCAATGGGTTTAAGCTCAACCTTGACATGTTAAGTGGTGATGGAGATGTTAGGTCAAACATATGAAAATGAGCCACCACTTAAACTTGGACCATGCACCATTGCTTACAATGTTGCCCTTTCCAAAAAGTATGCTTGAGTAATGTTGGATGCACTTCTTTCATGTGTCTCACATCAATATCCATCTATATTGATCACTGGAAAAGTTTCATGAAGTTTGGAATCAAAAAGTCACATGAAATGATAAGTTATATCCTTATTGGAATGATTTTACTAAGTGCGTGAATTGCACTATTAAGTGAATGGAAATGTAGGTCATCAATCAAACCTTGCAACCTTGCCCAAATAACTCTAGATGAACTCTACAACAAAAGTTATAAAAGGTTCATGTTGAGCAGAAGTCAAGAAAATGCCTCAATCGGTCAATAACTCTAATTTAAGCTTTACAGTGCTGATACTTTGACCTATGTCAATCGGTCAATAACTCTAATTTAAGCTTTACAGTGCTGATACTTTGACCTATGTCAATCGGTCAATAACTCTAATTTAAGCTTTACAGTGAATGGAAATGTAGGTTCATGTTGAGCAGAAGTCAAGAAAATGCCTCAATCGGTCAATAACTCTAATTTAGTGCTTGCATGGAGTTGCACCTTAAATAAAAGTTGAAGATTGAGTAGAGTAGAACAAACTTTGTTTTTGGAACAAGAGCCAGATCAACTTGGAACTAAGTCAAACAGAGGCTCGAAAATTGAATCAGCGGCTGTTTTCAGACTTAGAATTTTTTCTAAGTCTGGAATTCATCGTCGTCGCCCTTGGCGTCTCGCGTTCTCCAAAATTCGTTAAGCAACTTGAGTTGGTACAAAAATAAAAGTTGAAGGTTATATTATGGAGAAGAGCATACAAATAGTTGCACTGAGTTTGACCGAGTTTTGACCTCCGAAGGCGAGCTCCCGTGACTGTTATCAACACACTAACACTATCACTTTGGAGCCTAATTAACTGCTAATCCATTGCTCAAATGGCCATGGTCCGTCAATGAAATTTGTAGGTCATCATGTGGACAACAAACTTGCTTAAGGGCCCATGACTTAGTTTGGACCAGAACAAGCCCAATAACGTGGTCCAACCGGCCCGCTCCAACACCTGCCAGCCGCTCGGTGGAATGCCCCAAAGGGGGAGCGCGTGGTAGCCATGCAGAGCTCGCACCATGCCATTGCCGCGCGCCGCTGCTGCGTGTCCTGCCGCTCTGTCGCGCCCCTACTCCTCCAACCGAGCGCCCGAGCTCCCCTGGCCCTCGCTCACTCACTGCCCTCTCTCTCTCGGTCCACTCTCTAGCCCCCTCTCCAGGCTGCGCGCGGACGCCGCCATGGCCGGCTCTCGGCAGAGCGTCGAGCAGCTGCGCCCTCCTCTTGCCACTACCACCAGCCAAGCTATGGCCAGGCGCAGTACATGGCTTGCAGCAGCCCTCCCTCTCACCGCCGGAGCCGCCTGTGCCTGCCGAACCCACCTCCGTTGCTGCCCTTTTTCTAGTGTCGCCGGAGCTGGTGGCTTGGAGCCACTGGTATTCGTGGTCCGGCCATTTTAGGCTGCCTCCGTCCAAGCTGTTCCCCTCCTTGGGTGCGCACAGGCCCCATCGTGCACTAGCGCCACCTCCTGCCGTCGGCAAGGGCCTGTGCCGACGGAAATCGGCCGTGCCGAGCTCGTCGCTTGCTCTGATTCGCGACCAAGGAGTTCACGCTTCAATTGAAGCTTCTCCAGGGGTGTAAGTGCAAGGATATAGACTTGAGTGAATAGTGCCATGAAGGATCGATTCGCTAATGTTTAATTTCTGTAAACTGCAGGGACCCCGATGCAAGATTTCAATTTCCTTTTTCTCTGGTTTTTACAGATTTGAATGCTCCACTTTGAAAATTTGTAGTAATTTGTAGAAAAATCGTAAAATAGTAAATGAGGACTTTTTGGAATCC
Source organism: Miscanthus floridulus (assembly GCF_019320115.1). NCBI lineage: Eukaryota > Viridiplantae > Streptophyta > Magnoliopsida > Poales > Poaceae > Miscanthus > Miscanthus floridulus. The sequence continues at coordinate 31,007,259 of NC_089584.1, read as the reverse complement.
TTGTGAAATTATATATGTACTAGATCTATAATATTACATGTTTAAGTTTAAATAGTTTGCTGTAAAAATAGATTTAGGCAGTTAGGTTCTTAATGCTAGTCATGTCTTGTCTTTTTTATAACTGCAGTTATTTTACTCAAATAAATGTGAATTTTTATGGAGTGTTACTGATGTGATTAGTGATGTCTGGTAAAAATTTCAGTATTTTAGTCTTGATAGTTTAAGATCTATAAAAATAACAAATTACCTGTATTGCCTTACCCCTATTCTGAATAGGTCTGCAATGTTGAATTAATTGGCTCATTTAAGGTTATGAATCATGACTTTATGATAATACATGAGTTGTAGTACTTTTATTAATATTTTCAAAAATCTAAATATCATGATTTTTGGTTAAGTAGATCTTGAGTTATACTTGCTTAAATCTCTGTGGCTGTTTCGGCCCAAACCCAGAGAGGGTTACCTTGTTGGTACTGTGGGGCCTTCTTAATAGTAGAATTAGCTTTATGTGTTTACAACAAAGTTGTTTAGAATTTGATAAGATTTCTAAAAAGTCTAGAACCACATTTATTGGACATGTATAACTCCATTTATAGCTGTTTAAAGTGGCATGTCAGTTTCTGTCTATGTTTTGGACAGAGATGCAATTATTGAATTAATTGACCCTTCTAACTGTAGAATCATTTTAATATGAGAATAAGAAAGTTGTAGGTAACTTCCTAAGCTTTCAAAAAGTTATGGTCATGTTTGTTGGAGATCTAGAACTCCAGTTATGCTTCTCTGAAGTTCCTATCAGTTTTCTGTACCACTGCTGTTGGATTGCAATTGCAGTTTTGCTTGTGCAATTATTTTTGTGGTGTAAATGATGTTTGCTATGGTTGTAGTGAATACAAAAGTTGTAGAAAATTCCATGTACTTGCTTGTGTTCAAATTGTAAGGCCATAGGCCTTATAGTGTAGGAGTTACATGACTTTTAAGTCTCCTGTCAGGTTTTGATTGTATTCTGAGCAGATCTGAAAGATGCTAGTGTTTGACCTAGTTAGGATTTGAATGAGCTTTTGGTGATAATAACGAAGTTGTAGATAATTCATGTATCTAGCTTCTGTTAAAATTTGGTGGTATTTGGTTTTGTGGTTTGTGAGTTATGCCTGTTTAAAGTTGGGTTACAGAATTGATTGCTCTCTGTCAATTGTGGATCAGTTTCTGTAAATGGGTATATTTGACTTAGTTAACTTAAGAATCATGCTAATATGATTGAAAATGAATTGTATACAATTTCATAAGCTTTCTGAAATGTCTTCTTGCAAGTCATTTGGATTTGTGTAACTCTAGTTATAGCTAAATCTTGTAGCTGCTGTTTGCATGTCCAGAAATTGGCAGATTCCAATTATAGTGTTTGCTTGTATATTGTTAAGTGTGACTTATGCCTTGAATGATGACTGAGTTAGAGCACCTGAGATCTTGGGAAACTTGTGTCATGCTTGGTGTTGTCGTCTTCTTTGCCATCTTAGCTTGATAGATTGTGTGAGGTTTAAGTTAAGCATCGCAAAGTACTTAAGTGTGTTAGTGTAAACTATGCTTGTCTTGCTTGCTATTTTGTGATGCGTCTCATGGTACTATTCTTCATATTTATGTACTTGCATATTGCATCTCATCTAGGTACGCTAGATGCACCACGTGAAGGATGAGATGTTGGAGCCAAACCCGAAGACATCGTTTGATGGATCTATCCCGAAGATGGAAGGACTAAGCAAGTGCTAGGACCTGAGATGTCACCAGGACGGTGCAAGCTAACTGAACTGACTTGTGTCGGATCCCAGGCAAGCCCCGGAGCATATTAAGCCTCCTAATTTCTGAAATGCAGTTAAAGTATTATTGTTACATATATATATTATTGCATTAAGTTTAGGTGTTGGATGCAAACACTTGCTGCATTGGTTATCCAATCCTTGTCCAGATATTGATACCCTGAATCCTATGTAGCTCAGGCTCGTGTAGTGCTTAGCCCTGCTTAAACGTGGTAGAAGTCAGGTGATTTCCTGTCACCTGCGAGATATAGGGATATACATATGACACGGTTGGCTATATTTGCTATCGTGGAAAAGAACCTGTCTTAATTTGAAATGAAGACCGGGCGGAGGCTTGCCGGTTTGTAGTGACTCCGTTTGTGTCGCTTAAGGACTGAATCTTGGAGCCTTTCCTGTTCATGTTGAACGCATGCCTCTCTCTTAGTTGGCCATGTCCGAAGACCGACCACGAAGCCGAGTAGCTCATCTTAGGCTGGGAGTCGATAAGTATAAAGTATGCCTCAGAAGGGAGCCATAGGCGTGAGTCCAAGGGCATGTGATTTAAAAGTCCTGATCGTCCTGGCAGAAGGGTAATCCCTAAGAGTGCTGGCGCTAATCGAACCTACGAATTTGGTTCCTGAGTTGTCCCAAAGGTGACCCACGACTACCCTTGCAAAGTATGTCAGGGTGAGAGTTAGGAATACCCCCTCAGCTGAGTTGTAATTCGATTCGAGTCGACGTCTCTCCCAGTTAGTGAGAACTTGACGGGCTTATCTCCAAAGTAGATACACTAAATAACATAATGGTTCAGAAATGATGATATGATGATGACAGCCTTATTATACCTGCTATGGTTAATATTGTTTGCTCCTAATAAGTGAGTGCTCTAGTACAGGTGCTAATCTAGTTGATAGGTAAATGATGATAAACTTGATGCTAAGTTTAAATTGGTCACTATATTCATAAGCTCTTTTATGCAACTGTGTCAAGCTAGCCCACCTCATAAGCCTTGCATGACCCTTGGTGTCCGTTATTTCTGGTTTTGATGGGTAAGTCTAGCTGAGTACCTTCTCATACTCAGGGTTTATCCCACCATATTGCAGGTGAAGTTCTCGGCCTATTGAAGATGGTGGCTAACCACCGGTGGGCTCGATGATTCTATAGTTACTTCTCATCTATATGCTTTTGTCGAATGATGTCACTTATGCTAGCAATGTATTTGGAACATATATTAATGTAATCTTTTGAAAGCTATGTTTTTCACTAATCAATTTTGAAACCCAAACTTGTACTTTTAAGTGGGAACCCATTTGTAATATTATTTCCGCTGCAACCCTATGTATGTGATGTGTATTTGCTTAATCACGCGATCTTGGTTGTGATGTTGATTTACCGAGGTCTTTTGGGACACTCAGCGGACTACCAGGTTTATATGAGTGAAAGTATGTGTGTGTCAACGTGTTAGCGGGGACAGCCGTACTTGATCTTGTATAAATTGGGCGGTTCTGTTACACGCGTGGTTGCCGCAGGAGCCAGAGTGGATTTTGTCTAGGAGATGTTCACCATCCTCCTGGGTTATACACTTCATCAAGATTTCCTCCTTCGCGTTCTTGTGCCACAATTTGCCATCGACGAGCAGATACTGCTTACTGCGACGCATCAGGCGTTCATTTTCTATCCGATCGATGTAACCGCTACCATCTGTCAGGTACTTGATGAAAGGTACTCTCTAGTCGGGCTTCTTAGTGGTCGGAGGTGGTTTGGTGGTGTTTGACGCCGGAACCGTAGCCACCAATGGCTGGTCTGGAGGCTTGTCGACTGCGGGATCTTCTTCTTTGGTGGAGGGCGTGAGCAGGTCTTGAACAAATACGCCATGTGGGACTTTGGCTCAGGATGATCCTAACTTTGACAGCGCATCAGCTGCTTGATTTTTGTCCCAGACCACATGTGTGTACTCGATGCCATAGAACTTGCCTTCTAGCTTTCTGATCGCTTTGTAGTATGCGTCCATCTTTTTGCTAGTCGTATCCTAGTCCTTGTTGAGTTGGTTGATGACTAGAGCCGAGTCTTTGTAGACATAGAGATGCTTGACACCAAGCTCGACCGCAATGTGCAGACCGTGTAGGCATGCTTCGTACTCGGTGGCGTTATTAGACGCCGAGAAATAAATCCTATGGACATATCGGAGCTGCTCCTTGGACGGTGATATGAAAAGGACTCCTGCTCATGCGCCGTCGATGTTGAGAGAGCTGTCAAAGTACATCTTCCAATACTCGGCGGGCCCCTGAGAGGCAGGTGTGCTTAAGTCTATCCACTCGACGATGAAATTGATAAGTGCCTGAGACTTGATTGTAGTATAGCTTGCAAAGTCCAAGGAGAAAGGGCATAGCTCCATTGCCCATTTGACGATGCGCCCATTAGCATCCTTGTTGCGAATGATGTCTCCTAGAGGGTACTCAGTCAAGACCACCACACGATATCCGTCGAAGTAGTGTTTCAACTTTCGGGATGTAATTAGTATAGCGTAGATCAGTTTCTGAATCTATGGGTACCTAGTCTTGGATTCACTGAGCACCTCACTGATGAAATAAATTGGTCACTGTACCTTGTAGACGTGGTTGGGTTCGTCGCGCTCGACCACCATGGCAGTGGAGACCACTCGATTAGTTGCCGCAATGTAAAGTAGGAGGGTTTCGTCTTCTCTGGGAGTAGTGAGGACCGGAGGTGATGTAAGGAATTGTTTCAGCTGTGTAAAGGCAGTGTCTGCTTCCTTCGACCACTCAAACTTCTTGGATGCTTTGAGCAGCTAGAAAAATGGTAGTCCTTTTTCACCTAATCTAGATATGAAACGACTGAGGGCAGCCATGCATCCGGTAAGCTTCTGAACATCCTTCACCTTTTTAGGCGGCTTCATGTCCAAGACAGCTTTTACTTTCTCTAGGTTAGGGCATATGCCGTCATGACTGACGACGTTGCCGAGCAGTATACCAGATGGAACACCAAAGATGCACTTCTTTGGGTTTAATTTCCATTGGAATGTGTTAAGGGCTACAAAGGTACGTTCTAGGTTGTCGACAAGGGTGTATGCTTCCTTGGTTTTAACAACTACATCATCAACATAAGCCTTGACGAGGTCGTCTTTTATCTCGTCTTTGAGGCAGGCCTGTATGGCGCGTTGGTAGGTAGCCCCAGCATTCTTGAGCCTGAACGACATGGTCGTGTAGCAGTAGGCGTGAAAGGGCGTGATGAAGGATGTCTTGATCTGGTCATCCTTTTTGAGAGCGATCTGGTGATAACCAGAGTAGCAATCGAGAAAGGAAAGCAGCTCACAACCGGTAGTTGAATCTATGACCTTGTCTATGCGAGGTAAGCCGAAGGGGTCTTTGGGGCAGTGTTTGTTGAGATCAGTGTAATCAACGCACATTCTCCATTCCTTATTCTTTTTGCGTACAAGAACTGGGTTGGCTAACCACTTCGGATGATACACTTCTTTGATAAATCCAGCTGCTAAAAGCCATGTAACTTCTACCCTAATAGCCTCCTTTTTGTCACGAGCAAACCGTCGTAGCTTCTGCTTGATGGTTTGGCCTTGCCATCGACATTTATGGAGTGCTCGATCAAGTTCTGAGGTACACTGGGCATGTCAGCGGGTTTCCATGTGAACACACTCACGTTGCTCCTCAAGAACCTAACGAGCGTGTCTTCCTATTTAGGATCCAAGTTGGCCCTGATAAGGGCAGTTTTGTTGGGATCACCATCGACCAGCTAGATCTCTTTGTGCTCTTTGGACTTGATGTTCTTGCATGGGGCCTCAAGCTCTGGGATCTCTAGGTGGTCGGCTGGGGTCTGCTTGGCGTCGAGCGTGGTCTTGGCCATGCGAATAGAGAGGTCGTGAGCCTCTGCTATTTTGAAGCTGTCATCCTCACAGGTGTAAGCTGCGTATACATTACCCCTAAGAGTTAGAACCCCCTTCTCAGTGGGCATCTTGAGCACTAAATACCTGTAGTGAGGTATGGCCATGAACTTAGTGAGCGCTGGTCGGCCAAGGATAGCATGGTAGGTGCCTTTGAAGTCAGCGACCATGAAGTTGACATAGTCGGTGCGGAAGTGGTCTAGGGTACCAAATTGCATAGGTAGCGTGATCTGCTCGAGAGGTGTGGCGCTCTGTCCGGGGAGAACACCCCAGAACTGTGCCTCGTATGGCTTGAGATCAGCCTGGGTTATCTTCAGGGCTGGCAAACTGTTCTTAAACAGTATATCGATGGAACTGTCGTTGTCAATCAGCACTCTATCGAACTGAACCTTGTTGATACAAGGATCGAGAACTAGAGGAAAATGCCCTGGCTTAGGTATTATAGCCCATTGGTCCTTTCTACCGAAGGAGATCTCGCGGTGAGACCAAGGAGGGAGCCGTGGATCGGCAATGAGGTTGTCGGTATTGGCCACATTCAAGCAAGCGCAGGCGAGCAGCTTGCGCTCTCGTTTGGTCTCAATGGACACTCTACCCCCAATGATGGTGTGGATGCGGTCGGTTGGCTTGATGTACTTGTGATGGGGATCTACGTCTTCATCATTGTTGTCCTCGTTGCGCTGCTCCCCTACGTCGTTAGGCTTGTCGGATTTATCCGGAGCCTGTTGGCGTGTGTAGATGGATTTGCGAACATGGTAATTCTCTATGGTATGGTTTGACTTGGGATGGAGCTGGTAGGGTCCTTTCAATGCTTTGGCGTAGTCTTCTTCATAGTTGTGACGTCCGCCACCTTTTTTTAACAATGTTGACTTTGCCGTCATCTTCCCGAGCACGCTTGCCCCTATAATCGTCATGGCGATTACGCTGGTCGTGGTGGTCGCGAGAATCATTGCGCTGATTGCGGTGATCAAAATTGTCGTTCCGACCATGGTTGCCGCGGTAGTCATCGTGGTGTGGGGGGTGGTCGGAGCGTGGAACCCTTGCTGCTTCTTCGATGATTATCTTTTTAGCATCATCAGCGTTCACGTATTTTTTAGCAGTGGCTAGGAGCGCTATGACCGATTCAGGTCTTTTGTGGAGGAGCTTGTCCCTTAGGGCATCATAGAAGCGGAGACCAGTGATGAAAGCTTTGATTGCCTCGTTGTCGAAGATTGATGGAACCTTGATGCGCATCTCCGAGAAGCGTCGGACGTACTCGCGCAGTGGCTCATCTTTGCGATCTCGAATCCACTGCAGATCATATTTGTTGTCGGGTTGTTCGCAAGTAGCAATGAAGTTGTCGATGAATGCTTGCTTGAGCTCTTGCCAAGAATCAAAGTAGTTTGCCGGCAAGCTAACCAGCCATTGGTGGCCTGCATGGCCGACGGTGACTAGGAAGTAATTAGACATGACGTGCTCGTCAGCCATGGCTGATCTGCACATGGTTTCATAGAGCATGACCCATAACTCAGGGTTCTCCTTGCCGTCGTACTTCTGGAGTTTTTTGAGCTTGAAGTTTTTTGGCCACACGACTTGGCGAAGGTGAGGAGTAAACTGCTTCAAACCAGGTGGGCCGTGGGTAGTATCATATTCCATACGGTGATAGCTTTCATGGGATGCACGATCGTTGGCTCTTTGGTTAATGCGATCATGCAGATCGCTTTCTCCGAGGGAATGGCGGAGATCGTTATTGCCATCATGGCGATCTCGATTGCCACCCTAGTTGACCCTGCGACCGCGGTTATCACGGCGATTGTCGCAGTTGTCGCAGCGGTTGTTGTCTCGGTAGTCGTGGCGGTTGTCATCCCAACCACCATCATGACCACCATTTCTGCCTTGATGGTTGTCTGGTGGGTCGTTGTTGCACGAGCCACGTTGGTTGGGTGGCTGTGGGCGACTTGAGTACTGGCGACTGCGGCTTGATTCGACTGAGACGGACGGAGCCTAGGCTTGGTTTGCAATCTCTGCGGTCTAGGCTACAGTAGTCGTCAAGTAGGCTTGTACATCATCACGAATTGCCTAGATTTCTGGGGTATTGGGTAGTCGTTGCATTATCGCCATAGCAACAGCTATGTTGGTGCTTGGAGTCCTGAAGACCTGCTTTTCCCCTACCCTATCAAAATCATTGTTGAGATCACGTGGCTGGAACCTTATGTGTCGTGCCTCCTCTTCTGCCTCGGCTTTGGCTTGTCTTCGATTAAACCGGTCAATATTGAGTGCTTCATGTGCTAGCCTTTCTTGTTCTGTTTCACCAACTGCCGGTGGTTCGTTGTTACTGACGACATTGATCAAGTCTCCTCGCCTTGGTGGGAAGGATGGGAATCGTGGAAACCCCAGGGAGTGGTCTGAGATATCCAGATCGTATTCAACTTCTTCATTGTCATGATGCTGAAGCTCAGTGTGGACGGAACCAGTAGATGCGATGCTGGACGGGGAGCTTGAGCCACCCTCTTGAACTATGTGGACCAATCCTTCTTGATACTCCTCAATCTGAACCATGTTGATGAAGTTGCGTGGCTTTGGCCGAGGTCGATGTATAAAACACAGATCCGAGCAGCGTTGTATATTGTACGCGTAGTTGGATGCAGTGTTTCGCAGGCCATAGGGCTGAGCCAGGTAATTCTCCATCAAGGCTTCACACTTGGAGAGCTAGAGACCCATTGCGGGTGCTGATCAGTGACGGACGGAGCGCCCTTCAAGAGTAGACATGACCACGAGATCCGTACCGAGTCGTGCAGGACGACTGGCCCGAGCTGGTCAGGTAGATCTATTGTGGGTAGTGGTTACCTGCTCGGTAGGTTGATTTTGAATCGAATCTACCAGAGCTAGGGTTTTAGCAAGCTTGGTGCCGACCTGATCGATGGAGTCGAGCAGGTTAGTGTTGTCGATCTGCCTCCCTTTGTAGCGAGGAAGCGAACGATGGGTTGTCGGCGTGGCTGAAGACGATGCTGGTGTGGCCGGAGCCAGATCCAACATAGTCGGAGCCGTAGATGATGCTGGTGAAGTAGTGGTCGACGCAGATTGGATCTGCGCCTCCTCTATGGTCATGGTGATGAAGTTGTCGGAGCCAGTGGTCCAGGTGATCTGCCCGATGGTGAACGTGAGGCCGTTCGGCGTAGCCATGGAACCAGGGATGATGACCATCTTGTTCGTTTGGGGAGTAGTACGCACACCCCCTATCTAGTGTGCCACTGTTGATGAAATATGGTTGATAGTCTACCTAGGGGTATGCCCAAGGTAGTAGATTATTAGTAGACAGGTGCGCAAGCTACGAAGGAGATGGTGACGCAAGACAGACACGAGGTTTTATTCAGGTTCGGACGCCGTGAAGGCGTAATACCTATGTCATGCATCTGATTATATTGTTGTATGTAAATAAGATGATTTTTGAGAGGGGTCCTCTGCCCGCCTTATATAGTCTGGGGGATAGGGTTACAGATCTAGAAACTAATCCCAACCAGTTACAATTGCCATAGGTGGCTGGATAAGGATTACTATTCTAACTGACCAGGATCTTGCTTGATCTCCAAGTCTGCCTTGATTCCTTGCGCGGGACTCCGAGCAGATCGGCTGGGCCGCGCGTCGTCTTCTAGTGGGCCGGACCCCCTGGTACGGGCCGGCCCAAACCTAGCCGTAAGGGTATAGGGGTTAATACCCCCACAATATATATATATATATATATATATATATATATATATATATATATATATATATGAAAGTCCTAGATGGACTGAAAATTCTAGATTCTAAAATAAATCGCAACATGTACAGTGTTAAGTTGCAGAGGGCACTGTATAGGATTAAATAGTCTGGCCGGATGTGGTACAATCAGCTAAGTGACTTCCTCCTGAAGAAGGGATATGTTAATGATACGATTCTCCCTGTGTATTTATTTGATAATCCTAGAAGAGTTTTTGTATTATTTCAGTCTATGTTGATGACTTAAATATCATAGGCTTTAAAGAAGACATTGATGAAGCAAGTGTAACACCCCTGGTGTTACGAGCTTGCTTAGCACCCAGATCTAGACCTAAGAGGATTTACCAAAATGATTTTCTTGAATTTTAAAATTTAACTTATGTTTAAAAGTGTCAATTTTGGCGAATTCTATTGAACAACGGGTTAATTAGTTCCTAGATGTTTTATTTTTATGAGTTAGTATGACGTATGGATTAGTGCTTAAAAATATCTGATAGCAAATAAAAGGGTGAATGGCTTGTTTATTTGATTAAGTATGAAAAACAAATTTTATAAACAAAAATACAATACGACTGGTATATAGTACTTAAGTAAAATTCGGAGCATGATTTTTGTTGCATTTAAAATATCGAGTAACAAACTTTAGTGCTTTAGTCATGTTTGAAAATATATATAGTCGGCTTGGAAAACAAATATTTGAGAGCTAAAATGATATATAATGTGGGTAGAAAAATTATGCCATCAACAAGGTAAGAATGTCGTGAGTGTGTTAGTATGTTTGTTTCCAGTATTGTTGTGATGTTTGTTAGTTTCAAAATTAGTTTGAAAAGGAACAAAAAATGGAAAACCTGTTCATAGTTTGTGTCAATAAATAATAGTCAATTTGAAAAGTGATTTTTATAGAGCGACAATAATATAGAACGCGTTGGGGACGTATCATTGGCGCTCTATTCAACAACCGGGAATTGTAGCAAATGATCTCAGCCGCTCACCTCAGCTACCTCGCTCGCTCTCGGCCGTTCGTTCCATCTACCCGAGCTGCCAAAGCCACTAGCGAATAGAGCAAATATGCATGCATCATTAGCAGCGCTCAGTTGCTGTCGTCCCCACTAAGCGCCATCGTTCGACTGCTAGTTCTGTCGCTTCACCCTGCAGCACCATCAATGCCTCTTGTCGTGCATTCTACTCTCTGCCTCTACTTGTCTTGCCTGCCTCTGACGAGCCGTGTACCCGCCATGACGGCGCCCGCTTCGCCTTGGTCTACTCCCCGCACCCCTCCTTTTTCCTCTTCGTGTCGCGCGCTCGTGCCCGTAGTGCCGCTCCTCCCTTCCCCGATCCTTTGCCCTCCCTCGTGAGCACGCGCGTGACCCGTGGCCTCGCACTACTCATCCTGTCCCCTTCCCTGCTGCGGCCGCGTGTGGCCACCGTGCCCGTGGTCCCACGCTGGACCACAGCCTGCAGCGCTGCCCTCCCGCGCCACCATCGAGCCCCACCATGGCCGCTTCCACTGCCACCACTACGCACGCGAGCGCCCCGTGCTGCACTGCCCATCCGCTGGCGTCCGCGCTGAGCCAATCCTGTCACTGATGCTCGCCGTGGGTGCCCCACCGGCCACACTGGTTGTACGGTTGCCACCCACGCATGCGGATAGAGCCGTCGTTGCCCCACGCGCCGTCATGCCGTCCCCGCTTGGCCGGCGCCGCCCCGGTCGGTGTGCTCGCCTCATCGACTCGCGTAGGTAGGCTTTTGGGAGCTGGCTTGGGTCTTGCCACGGCTAGCCTGAGGCCGCACGGGTCCCCGTGTAGCTCGCCGATGGGTTTTCCACCGCCACCGTGCCTTCCCCGGTGCCACAACGCCGTTGCCGCTGCCGGCCGGTGCTCCCCTATCCGTGCTCTGCTTTGAGGATGAAGGGATGGTGAGAAATGGAAATAGAATCTTTCTTTGGGTCCAGATGCGAAACACTAGACTTAGATGAATAGTACTACAAGGGTGCCTGATGTACTATAGGGTGACTTGTTAAAAGATCAGGGGTCTCGGCGCAAAGTGTGCCATTGTCATTGGGTTTCCTGTGATAGAACCTCCTAAATTATAGGACCCACATGCACTTATCACTGTCCAACGACCTTTGACAACTATGCATATGTTCCTGGTAACTTAAGAAGTCTGTTGGGTGTCCTCGGGGAACCCCGAATCATCCACGATTTCCGAGCAGGATCACATTACAGAGTCATTGCAGTATTAAAACATTTATTCAAATATCAACACTAGAGTAAAAACAGCGGAAGTCTTACGATAATATAGTTTACAAACTAGTTGTTTCAAACCTTACAAACTAAGTTCGATACTTATTACAAACCATAGTAGTAGTGGAGTGGCATATTTAACATATACATAACACACAAAATAAACATCCTGCCCAAGGATCACACATTTACTTCTCATCATCAGAACGAACAATAGTCATGCAGCACGATCCAAAATAGATCTGCTCATGAGGCTCACCTGCAACAAGGGTCAACGAACCCTGAGTACAAAAGTACTCAACAAGACTTAGCCGAAATATTAACTGATAACTTAGGAATGCAGGCTCAGGGATTCAAGGTATAGCTTTAATAATGATCAAAGTTCTTTTGCATAAAAGCTCTTTTAACAAAATTCTTTATATAGAAAACTTCATAAGAATTATATACAAAGCTAACACGATCCGCGCTGAGATCATGAAACTTCGTATCCAACACCTTCACAAGCCTTATTCAAGTTCCAGTTATTAATTCAACGATGATGAACAGTGAGTTGAGTCTCCATAATCGAGGAGCAACGATGATTCGAACCGATTATAAACCTAGCTAGGAATTCCAGACCACACGACATATGCAGGTCCCCGACCAACATACACCAACCTGCACTCAGATCCTCTAAAACAAGAACGGGTCCGCGCCACCCGAGAATACAGTACTCCACCAATCCAGCCCATGGCCACGTGGGTACACGCTATTCCCGCCATCTCTCCACTCCCAGTGCGCGAGTAGCCATTCTCGTACTAGAATCGCCAAGTTAAGGCTTACCGGAGTATGTGGTTAGTACTACAAATTCTCACCTCATGTAATTCAACAACGGACGTGCCTTAATCGACACAGGCGGAAAGAACCCGCTCACAAGACCTCCATGTCTTGTGGCTCACACACACCGAGTCCGCCCGGTCTAGATTTATTACTCCACATTCCCATATCACATGATAACATAAGTAACCAAGGTTCCATTTAAAACTTGCATGTGACAGTTAATCACCTGACTTCATCGTTCTACGCATAGCTAAGCAAAACTAGGCATATACGAATTTAAAACTGGTAATATGGTAAATATGGAATAACAAGGTTGGTAATGCACCAATTAGGCTCTTACTTAACTCCTAATCACTTAATGCAGTAATGGAAAAGCAAAAGCAAAATTAATTTATAAAACACAAGGTAGGGTTGTATGCTTCCGGGGCTTGCCTTCGTTGACGGAAAAGTCCGGTTCCTGCGACGTTTCACAAGTATTCGATCCGACCTCAACAGACGGATTAACCTCCTCAACAACTTGATTAACTACCATGTGTTCACCTTCGTTTACTACATGTAATAACAATGCCATGTTTAACATAATGCGGAATACGAAACATGATGCTCGATGATGGATGCAAAATTAATAATTGGAATACAACTTTCCTTCGCGGTACAGTTGCAAGTCAAACAGACTAAATCTTTTTCGTAACACATACATCAATTGCCAAGGATCATTATCAACTAATGACCCAAGGTCATCACTCAATCCAAAATTTCAAACAAAACCTAAATCATTAAAGGTTACTATTTGCTTTTATGAATTAATTATTTAATTCAAAATTATGAAATAAATCAACTTATTCTAATTGAGCTCAAAATCTTAGTACATGTTCATTACATGATAACTAAGTGGCAAAACAAATTTCATAATTTTTGGACAATTAAATAAGCCTAGAAAAATCATGGAAATCCATTTATTAATAAATTGTGCAATTTTTATCACATTCAAAAAGTACAGAAAAACATTATTTCATATTTTTCTTAAATACTAAACATCACAGAGAAGTCACACAAAAATTTTCATAATTTTTGGAGCTCTAAATAAATCTACACAAAAATAACAAAAACAGACACTATTCATTCAAATCTAAAAATAGAAAAATCCATTTGAACGCTGAGTCACTGACAACCCGACCCACCTGTCATCCCTAACCTCCGACGTTGACCACGGCAGCGACGGCTCTGACCAGCGATTCCTCGCCGACGGTGAGATCACCGGCGATGGCGATAGCACCAACATGTTCTACACTACTAGGCGCACCTATAGACGTACTTAGATGCACCGATTACGACTCAATTCTAGCTCAACGTCGACCATGGCGGACACGGCGCCTCGGCGGTACTACACCGGTGACTACAGGCCAGTAGCGGTTAAACTAAAGGTCAAGAAAGCACCAGCAGCTTACCCTGAACACAACTGAGCAGATAACAAGGTTGGAGAAGCAACGGTGACGCGGGTCGATGTCCACGGTGATCACGGCGGCGCAAGGGTCGTCGGTGATGGTGTGCCGGCGACTGAAGTGGACAAAACGACCAAGCAACAATGAAATTAGCACTATGGCATTGATACGAAGCCAAAGGTACACCAATCAAGGGCAACGGCTCACCGACGGGCTCTGGCCACGGAGAGGTCGGTGGTGGCGGTGCTTCGGCCGGCTCTGAGGAAGAAAACGGCGTGCGGTGACACTGGACTGCTAGAGGCGAAGCAAACAGGCCAGGAATGAGCGAGAGTGCAGGGCGGAGAGAATGGCAGACGCAATTGGCATGAGGCGCGACGATGAGGACGAATTCCGTGAGCGCAGCAAGGTCTCCGGCGATGGCGGAAACAGAGCAAGGGAGAAGAGCAACGACGACGACGGTTCAGGCTAAAAAGGGTGGCCAGGAAGCTCAAGGAAGCCACGACAAAGCCTTTACCGTGCCAACACGATGCCAAGGACGGCCACGACGCGCCTGGAACGCCGAAGAAGGTCGCCGGCCATGTAGCTACGGCGGTGAACACTGTTCACAGTAATTACAAGTTTGCCATTCACCAAAATTCACAAATTACTCAAATTTGCATAACAACTCAAAAATCTCCAAAAATAAAAGTTGTTCAAAATCAAAAGTTCTACAACTTTGCTTTTATAACCAACTCCTAATTCGGTCTAGATTTTGAAATGAACTTTTGAATTCGAATGGGGAAATTTAACGAATTACGCCTTTTTGAATTACTCCAAATTTTACTAAACAACTTGAAAAACTCCAAAAACAAACTTTGCTTAACTTGTCAAGCTCTACACTTTTTCTTTTGGGCTCAACCCCAAAATATGCTTAGATTTTGAAATGGATTTTCAGGGTAGGATTTAAATGCTGAAAATAAGGGTTTTCTCGAAAAATTCAAAATCCAACAAACTTTGAACTTAAGTCAAACAATACAATTCAACACATACCACATGAATATAAACTTGTTTTAGTGTATGCATCTCAAAGTTTTTTTGATATGACCAATTGCCTTGCAATGCATATGATGATATGGCAGTTTTAGTATTTTAAACACCCAGGGTGTTACAATCCTTCCCCCTAAAAGAAATCTCGCCCTGAGATTCAAAGCCATAGAGTAAGTAATGGAAAAGGAAATGTGTTAGTCTAAAAACATCCAGAAGTTGTCCATAAAACGACTGAGGTTCCTTTACAAAACACAATTTGTAGCAACCGAGCTCAACTAACATTACTCTATTCTATATTGACGCTAGAAACTCTGGAAACTTTTCTAACAAGTAATCTTCTGATTCCCAAGTAGCTTCCTCTTCTGAATGTTGATTCCATTGTATTTTATAGAACTTGATTGTCCATCTTCGAGTAACACGATCTTTCTGATCTAACACTCGGATAGGATATTCGGAGTAAGTTAAATCTGGTTCTAGTTCCACTCCTTCAACTTCAACATTCTGTTCAGGCACTCGGAGACACTTCTTCAATTGAGAAACATGGAACACATCATGCACAGCTGTGAGATGTTCAGGTAACTTCAAGCGATATGCCACTTTTCCATATCTCTCCAAAATTTGATATGGTCCAATATATCGGGGTGCCAACTTTCCTTTAACACCAAAACGGGTAACTCCCTTCATTGGTGATACTTTCAGATATACAAAATCTCCTTTGTTAAATACCAATGGTCTCCATCTTCTATCCGCATAACTCTTTTGTCGGGATTGAGCTATCTTCAAATTACTCTGTATTTGCCTAACCTTGTCTTCTGTTTCTTTCACAAGGTCAACTCCAAAGAATCTTCTTTCTCTAGGCTCAGACCAACTCAATGATGTTCTGCATCTACGACCATAGAGTGCTTCAAATGGAGCCATTCTAATGCTTTCCTGATAACTATTGTTGTATGAGAACTCGGCCAAAGGTAAGCACTTATCCCACTTATTGGAATAATTAAGGACACAACATCTTAACATGTCTTCAAGTACTTGATTGACTCTTTCAGTCTGCCCATCAGTCTGTGGATGATAAGCTATACTATATAGAAGTTTGGTACCTAATGAAGCATGTAAGTGTTTCCAAAAGCTGGAGACAAACTGTGTACCCCTATCTAACACTATGGTTTTTGGTACCCCATGCAAACTCATGATTCTTGCTAAGTACATCTTGGCATATTGGATCGTGGGATATATTGTCTTGACTGGAAGAAAATGTGCTGACTTAGTGAGTCAATCTACGATAACCCACACTGAGTCAAATCCCTTTGATGTCTTGGGTAGACCAACAATAAAATCCATACTTATGTCCTCCCACTTCCAAGATGGAATAGGTAATGGTTGTAATTCACCAGCAGACCTCAAATGTATAGCTTTCACCTTTTGACAAGTATCACACTTTGCTATAAATCTAGCAATCTCTATTTTCATTTTAGTCCACCAGAATCTTTGCTTCAAGTCATGGTACATCTTGTTGCTTCCCAGATGGATAGATAACCTAGTAGCATGTGCCTCTTCTAGAATTGACTGTCGCAACTCAGGAACTTTTGGTACCACCAGGCGATTCTTGAACCATAACACATTTTCATCATCTATGCTGAAGCATTCCACTTTTCCATTCTTGACTCTTTCTTTGATATGGGCTATACCCTTGTTTTCCTTCTGAGCAGCAATAACTTGATCTCGAATAGTGGCTTCAACAATTATGTTGGTCAAACTTCCTTGTTGAATTACTTCTACATTCAACTTTTCCATTTCTTGACATAAATTCAAACCCATTGTTCTCACTTTCAGACAATTGCAATAACCTTTGCGACTGAGGGCATCTGCAACCACGTTTGCTTTACCAGGGTGATAATGTACTTCCAAATCATAATCCTTAATCAATTCTAACCATCTTCTTTGTCGCATGTTCAACTCTGACTGAGTAAAGATATACTTTAAGCTCTTGTGGTCTGTATACATATGGCACGTATTACCAAGCAGGTAATGCCGCCAAATCTTTAGAGCATGAACCACAGCTGCTAACTCCAGATCATGAGTCGGATAGTGTTCTTCATGCTGCTTAAGTTGCCTGGATGCATAGGCAATGACTCGGCCTTCTGGCATCAACACACATCCAATACCAATACCTGAAGCATCACAATAAACATCAAACGGCTTCTCGATATCAGGTTGGGCTAACACTGGTGCAGTAGTCAACAGTCTCTTCAAAGTCTAGAAAGCCTCCTCACAATCTAATGACCAGACAAACTTAACTTGGTTCTTCAACAATTCAGTTATGGACTTTGATATTTTGAGAAATCTGGAATAAACCGACGGTAATACCCCGCCAATCCCAGAAAACTCCAAACTTGATGAACTGTGGCTGGCGATTTCCAATCAAGCACTTTCCCCTGTGGGCCGGCTTGCTGGGCCGCCGCCTGCATCATGCTGGGCCACGCTTGCCGCGCCATGGGCCATGGCCTATGGTTGTGTGCACGCCCCACTCATGCGCTGGGCCGACCTGCCACTGACTGCGCGCCTGGGCAGCCCACGCCCGTGACCGCGCGCCCCGCTGGGCCGACCGGTCACTACCGCGCCTAGTCCATTCCCACCCGCGCGCGCACCCTGCCCGTCTAGGCTGTCTTGGCCCCAGGTCCAAGCAAGCTAGGCCGCTTCGGGCCCAAGGGATTTTTCTTCTTTTTTGGTATTTTGTAATGTTAGTAATCGGCTGAATGCTTGAAAATTCAAAGTAAATAGTAGAAAAATCATAAAAATGCCAAACCAATTTCGTTAAATTTCTAAAATCATAATCTACCTGATAGGGTATTTCATTCGCATAGGTTCAATATGTTTTTAGGGTTGCTCTAATTATTGTAA
Organism: Miscanthus floridulus; assembly: GCF_019320115.1. Taxonomy (NCBI): domain Eukaryota; kingdom Viridiplantae; phylum Streptophyta; class Magnoliopsida; order Poales; family Poaceae; genus Miscanthus; species Miscanthus floridulus. The sequence goes on along the minus strand of NC_089584.1, from coordinate 30,989,396 downwards.
AATGTTTAATATTGTTAAAATGTGAAGTTGTAGGAATTTTCGTGATAAATCGGTGATAGTGTCGACTCTGAAAATTTTATAGTAAATTGCAAATGGTATTAGCTGCTCACTATAATTTTTGTAGCTCCAAAATAATTAGTTTGCTAGATAGATAATGGTGCCCTATTTTGAATAATGATTAAATCGATAGAATGAAATAAAGAAACACCTTGGAATTGTATAACTAAAACACTTGTTGGAAAATGACACCTTTCTCGACGATGTTCATACGTAGATTAGTACGTTAGTCATTAGAGTTAGCTTGTTAGTTCATAGCATGTACTCTGCTTTAAGAGTTGTGGTTGCCTTGTTAATTATCTATTGCATCATGTGTGTCGAGTACCATAAAAAGGGGTCCCCTAAGCAAGGACCGAAAAAATCGCTTAGACCTTGTAAAAATCAAAGCTAAGAGACAACCACCGGCAAACCCCCACCTTATCTGAGGCTCGGCTGGACCTCCCAGCCCACCTCGGATAGTATCCTGACTCACCCGAAGCGGGCTCGGCCTAAAATGAAACCGTAAGGCCTCGGACGCGGTACCGATTCTCCGCCTCGCCCGAGGCCCCACCCGTAAGGCCTCGGACGAGGTACCGATTCTCCGCCTCGCCCGAGACCCCGCGCGTAAGGCCTCGGACGAGGTACCGATTCTCCACCTCACCCGAGGCCCCAGCCGTAAGGCCTTGGACAAGGTACTGATTCTCTGCCTCACCCGAGGCCCTAGCCGTAAGGCCTCGGACGAGGTACCGATTCTCCTCCTCCGCCCGAGGCCCCGCGTGTAAGGCCTCGGATGAAGGTACCGATTCTCCGCCTCACTCGAGGCCCCATGCGTAAGGCCTCGAACGAGGTACTGATTCTCTGACTCGCTCAAGGCCCCGCCCGTAAGGCCTCGGACAAGGTACTGATTCTCCGACTCGCCCGAGGCCCCAACCATAAGGCCTCGGACGAGCTACCGATTCTCTGCCTCGCCAGAGGCCCCGCCCGTAAGGCCTCGGACGAGGTACCGATTCTCCGCCTCGCTCGAGGCCGGCTCAGCAACAACCCTGTCACCTCTACCCTGACTAACTTCTTAGATAGGATGTCATGTCCAACTAACGTGTTCAACCACTCCCGCAATGTCAGCCGAACAATAGCTCGATAAAGCGGAGTGGCCGACAAGACATGAGTCACCTCGATGCCACGCCGTCTAGGACAGGACGGGGCAGGGGTTACCGGCTGCTGTGCCTGGCACTGTGCCCATGACTAACACCCATGCAGCACTATGCTGCCTAACCCCTGCTCCGAGGACAGCGCAGCGTGGATAGTCATGTCCGGGGTCCCTGTTGCCTCAGAATCGACGAACAAAGACCAACTGCTCCCTCCGAGCCTCAGCTATCCGCTTCTGGGCTCCTGTAGCCTCGGGACTCGCACCCACTGAGCCCCCCCACAATGGTTCAGCCTCTGCACCGACTGGGCCTCGGCTCTCTGCGTTGTCAACATACAGCGACTAGCACGTCGTCTGTAGTACGCACCATACCTGTGCCAAGCCGTAGGAGCTCCCACGTCGCATAGGATCAGGCGTGACCGGTGCATCGCTCCAGTGCACTGAGGACAAGGCCGCTCCACCGACCATGCTGCCATAGTGATGAGCTATAGGGCTCGGCATACCACCTCTGCTCACAAAATGCCATGTAGCAAATCCATGTACCGCCCCCGTGCCTCCCTTCGACTATAAAAGGGAGTGACCGGGGCTGCTTCTAGGCACGGACATACTCACAGGTGCAAGCAACACACAACGCTCTGTAACGCACATGCTTCCTCACTACAAGAGATCAACATCTCAAGCAACCCACGCCACTCCACGCAGAGACCTGGGACTAGCTCCCTCTCTCGCTCAGCTTGTAAGCCCCTACTACAAGCACCTCAGTGCAAGGACTACAAGATTGCTCTCTCAGACTAGACGTAGGGCACCTATTGCCTAAAACAGTATAAACCTTGTGTCTCTTTGCATCACCATCTGGGATTAGGGGCATGCAATACATTTTCACTAGTTGGTTGAGGATCCGCCAGACCCAAAACACCGATAGTTGGCGCGCCAGGTAGGGGAGCTACTGCGTGTTAGCTTAGTCATCCCAACAAGTTTCGGATGGCAGACCCCGTGCGAGCACTATGTCATGGCACGGTGATCTGGTTCGGGAGCCTAGAGTTCATGTCTCTAGGATATGAGTACGTTATGGTACTCCTCCCACCTAGAGCCCCATCGACCGATGACGACATCACACACCAGCAGCCTTGGCGTAGGCGGCACCCAGGCCACCGCTCTCGTCGTGCTCACCAGGCACAATGCGAGCGGGACCACCCCAACACCGCGCGAGCTTAGGGCGATGCACCATGCTCCATCGGTATCCCATGCCCGGCTGTTGGTATAGAGTCCCTGGTTGGGGACCTATCTAGCTTAAGCCTAGGCAAGGGAAAGACGCCGGTGGCGCGCAGCGACACCCCATCATCAAGCTCTACCCCACCACCTCCTGAGGAGTCGACTTAAGCAGAGCAGAGCCTGGCAATGGCACCATCCCCGTACCCCTTTGGGTTGAGCAATGTCGCCACCGCCTACGCTTCCGCTCACGCGGAGCCCTCAGGACGCCACCAACGTTTTGCCCTTGACCTCATTGCCACAACCTCGACCCACACCCACACTGACTCCTTGGAGGAGGACGAGGTGTGGGCTAGAGCAGACTTCTCTAGGCTTCGTGACCCTAAAGCCATGCATCGCATCATGGTCGTGAGCGACTACTGCTTTGGCTACTCTGACTCCGACGATGAAGGCACTTACGATCCCACTCATGAGTGCTTCAATGTCGAGCTCAGGATGCCGAGCACGGGCGATGAGGACAAAGGGCCAGGCGACACCACACCTTCACGCATCGAGCCCCTGGCGGTGCGGAACAAGAACCCCGCCCATGAGGAACTTCGACGCCTAGACCTAGAGCAGCTCCGTGAGCTTCAGGCCAAGGTCAAACAAGACCGACTCCTTCTGCGGTAGCTCCGAGACACTCTCGAGCAAGAGCAGCAGGGCCGTGGTGATGGCGGAGTAGCTCGACGGAGGGCTCATGACATCAACCACCGCATCAACAACGACGAAGGGGGCGAGCAACCCCCTATCTTCAATCACGCTAGCCAGAACATCGCAACAGCGGTGATGCTACTCTGAACGATGCCCAAGCCCTCTACCTCAGAGGGGCGATGGGTCCATGGCGAGCTCCAAGACCTCCTCGAGACCACCACGGTACAGCAGGCCGAAAGTTCCACCTCTCGATGGTGCAGAGGCGCCTTAGAACTACCCATGACATCGCCTCGGTAGGATAGAGAGGCCTCAGTTCGTCCCGAGCCTGCTAGGGCACTGATAGCCAACAAGGCCCCCTTGGTGCACGACTGCCTCGGCTACCGACGCGAGGCGCAAGGCGATCATGATGTGGTTAGCAGGTGATGGCGCCACGATAATGATGGTCCCGCCCGAGGCTTCCACCTACACCGAGGTGGTCGCTACGATAGTGGGGATGACCGTAGTCCTTCTCCTGGGCCACCTGGCCCTCAAGTCTTCAGCAAGGCCATCCGCGGCGCTCACTTCCTAGCCTGGTTTTAGCAACCGGCCAACCTCGCAAAGTACAGCGGCGAGACCAACCTCGAGTTGTGGCTGGCCGATTATCGCCTAGCTTGTCAGCTAGGCGGCGTAGACGATGACCTGCTCATCATCCTCAACCTCCCCTTGTTCCAGTCAGACTCAGCGTAAGCCTGGCTCAAACACCTCCCTCCCTTGCAGATCCACAACTGGCGCGACTTGGTAAAGGTCTTCGTCGGGAATTTCTAGGGCACATATGTGTGCCCCAAGAACTCCTGGGACCTCAAGAGTTGTCACCAGAGGTCGGACGAGACTCTCTAAGACTTCATCCGACGCTTCTCCAAGCAATGCACCGAGTTGCCCCATGTTGGCGACTCAGAAATTGTCCAGGCGTTCCTCTCTGGCACCTCCTGCCGAGACCTAGTCTGAGAGTTAGGCCAGAACGTGCCGACCACAGCGGCCGTGCTCCTCGACATCGCCACCAACTTCACCTCGGGCGAAGAGGTTGTCGAAGCCATCTTCCCCGACAACGATGCCAAGGGGAAGCGGAGGGATGAGGCGCCCGGGGCCTTGGCCTCCCACCTCCCCAAGAAAAAGAAAAAGGGTCGCCAAGGGAAGCAGGAGGTCCTCGAGGCCGGTCTAGTCACGGCCGTAGACCGCAAGAATGCCCGAGGCCCCGCCAGAGGCCCCGGGCTCTTCGATGACATGCTTAAGAAGCCCTACCCTTACTACCAGGGCCCGGTGAAGCACACCCTCGAAGAGTGCACCATGCTCCGGTGTTACTACACCAAGCTCGGGCTCCCCAACAATGATGCCAAGAAGAAGGGCACAGACGATAGGGACGACGATAAGGACGATGGGTTCCCCGAGGTGCACAACGCCTTCATGATCTTTGGCGGGCCTTCAGCGTGCCTCACGGCGCGCCAGCGAAAGAAGGAGCACCGGGAGGTCTTCTCGGTTAAGGTGGCCACTCCTCAGTACCTCGACTGGTCTTGGGAGGTGATCACCTTTGATCGGGACGACCACCCCAATTATGTCCCAAACCCTAGGCAGTACCCACTCGTCGTCGACCCGATCATTGGTAACACCCGGCTCACCAAGGTGTTGATGGACGGAGGCAGCAGCCTCAACATCCTCTACGCCAACACCCTAGAGCTCCTAGAGCTCGACCAGTCGTAGCTCTAGGGTGATGCCGCACCTTTCCATGGCATCATGCCAGGTAAATGCACGCAACCCCTTGGGTGCATCGACTTGCCCATCTACATCGGCACTCCCTCCAACTATCGCAAGGAGGTCCTCACCTTCGAGGTGGTTGGGTTCAAGGGGACCTATCACGCCATCCTAGGGCAGCCGTGCTATGTCATGTTCATGGCGGTCCCCAACTACACCTACCTCAAGCTCAAGATGCTGGGCCCCAACGGCGTCATCACTGTCGAGTCCACGTACGAGCATGCATACGACTGCGACATCGAATGCATCGAGTACACCGAGGCTCTTGTGGAGGCCAAGACCCTCATCATCAACCTCGACCGACTTGGTAGCGAGGCGCCTGACTCCAAGCATCGTGCCGGGACTTTCTAGCCCACAAAGGCCGTCAAACTCATCCCAGTCGACCCCACCTGCTCCAACGACCGGGCGCTGAGGATCAGCGCCGCCCTCGATAACAAATAGGAAGCCGTGCTCATCGATTTTCTCCGCACGAATGCCGACGTATTCGTGTGGAGTCCCTCGGACATGCCGAGCATACCGAGGGTGGTCGTCGAGCATGCCTTGGACATCCGGGCCAGCTCCAGGCCGATGAAGCAGCGCCTACGCCGATTCGATGAGGAAAAGCGTAGGGCCATCGGCGAGGAGGTGCAGAAGCTTTTGACGGCCGGATTCATCAAGGTAGTGTCCCATCTAGAGTGGTTAGCTAATCCCATATTAGTTAAGAAGAAAAATGGGAAGTGGAGGATGTGTGTAGGTTACACCAGTTTGAATAAAGCATGCCCAAAAGTTCCATTGCCATTACCTCGAATTGACCAAATCATCGACTCCACTGCGGGATGCAAAACCCTATCTTTCCTTGATGCGTATTCCGGTTACCATCAAATCAAGATGAAAGAATCCGACCAGCTTGCGACTTCTTTCATCACCCCATTCGGCATGTACTGCTATGTGACTATGTCGTTCGGCCTCAGAAACATAGGGGCCACATACTAGTGGTGCATGACCCAGGTCTTTGGCGAGCACATTGGGCGAACTGTCGAGGCCTATGTGGACGACATCGTGGTCAAGTCCAGGAAGGCTAGTGATCTCGTCGGTGACTTGGAAATAGCCTTCAAATGCCTCAGAGATAAGGGCATCAAGCTCAACCCCAAGAAGTGTGTCTTCTGGATCCTCCAAAGCATGTTCTTGGGATTCATAGTTTTGGAGCGCGGCATCGAGGCCAACCCAGAGAAGGTCTTGGCCGTGACCAACATGGGACCAATCCGAGACCTCAAGGGAGTGCAGAGGGTTATGGGATGCCTTGCGGCCCTAAGCCGCTTCATCTCGCGCCTTGGCAAAAAACGCTTGCCTCTGTACCGCCTCTTAAGAAAATCCAAACGCTTTTCTTAGACCCCCAAGGCCGAAGAAGCCCTCACCAAGCTCAAGGCACTGCTCACCAATCCTCCTGTCCTAGTGTCGCCGACCAAGGGCAAGGCCCTCCTACTCTATGTCACCGCAATGACCCAAGTGGTCAGTGCGGCCGTAGTGGCCGAGAGGTAGGAAGAGGGGCACGCTCTACTCATCCAACGACCTATTTACTTCATTAGCGAGGTGCTCTCCGAGACTAAGACACGCTACCCCCACATCCAAAAATTGATCTACACTTTAGTCTTGGCTCGACGCAAGCTGCATCACTACTTCGAGTCCCACCCAGTGACCGTGGTGTCGTCTTTCCCCCTAGGAGAGATAATCCAGAACCGGGAGGCCTCGGGTAGGATAGCCAAGTGGGCCGTCGAACTCATGGGGGAAGCCCTGTCTTTTGCGCCTCGGAAAGCAATTAAATCTCAGGTCTTGGCCGATTTTGTGGCTGAGTGGACCAACACCTAACTGCCACCTACTCAAGTCTAGGCGGAATGCTAGACCATGTACTTCGATGGGTCCCTGATGAAGACTAGGGCAAGCATGGGTTTGCTCTTCATCTCACCCCTCAAAGTGCACATGCGCCACATGATTCGGCTCCACTTCGCTGCCTCCAACAATGTAGCCGAGTACGAAGCCCTCGTCAACGGCTTGTAGATCGCCATCGAACTTGGAGTACGGCATCTCAACATACGGGGCGATTCGCAGCTCGTCGTGGATCAAGTGATGAAGGAGTCGAACTACCATGACCCCAAAATGGAGGCGTACTACAAGTTGGTACGTCACCTAGAAGACAAGTTCGACGGTCTCGAACTCAACCACATTGCGTGAAAATTATATGAGGCCACGGACGAACTGGCAAAGATGGCATCGGCACGGGCCCAATCCCCCCGAACATCTTCTCCAGAGACCTCCACAAGCCTTCCATTGACTATGCCTCGACGGCAGAAAAGGGCCCACCGGTCGAGCCCACCCGCAGGGCCCGAGGCCCCCTCTATCACCGAGACCCCTATGGCTGAGCCCGAGGCCATGGAAATCAACGCGGAGCCTCTCGAGGCCAACCAGGGCACGGACTGGCGAGTCCCATTCCTTGATTGCCTCGTTCAAGGAGAGCTTCCTGCAGACAGGATCGAAGCCTGATAGCTTGCGCGATGAGCCAAAACTTACGTCCTCAGCAATGGCGAGTTGTATAGGCGAAGCCCATCTAGCGTCCTCCAATGATGCATCACCATCAAGGCAGGCCAAGCCCTACTTTGGGACTTGCACATAGGAGCCTACGGACACCATGCAGTGCCTCGGACGCTCGTCGGAAATGCCTTCCGCCAAGGGTTCTACTGGCCAACAGCGGATGCTGATGCCACCAAGCCGGTACGCTCCTGCGAGGGATGCTAGTACTATGCGCGGCAGACGCACCTCCCGGCCCAAGCCCTCCAAACCATCCCCATTACATGGCCATTCACCGTGTGGGGGCTAGACAAGGTTGGGCCTCTACAAAAGGCCCCCGGGGGCTATACCCATTTGCTGGTAGCGATCAATAAATTCTCCAAGTGGATCGAGGCTCGTCCGATCACTTGAATCAAATCCAAGCAAGCGGTGCTGTTCTTCACCGATATCATCCAAAGGTTCGGGGTTCCAAACACCATCATCACTAACAATGGGACACAATTCATCGGCCACAAGTTCCTGATGTTCTGTGATGACCACCACATCCGCATGGCCTGGTCGGCTGTAGGACACCCTAGGACAAACGACCAAGTAGAACGTGCCAATGGCATGATCCTACAAGGCCTCAAGCCAAGAATATACAACCGGTTGAAGAAATTTGGCAAGAAATGGCTTGTCGAACTCCCATCGGTCATCTGGAGCCTGAGGAACACTCTGAGCCGAGCCATGAGGTTCACACCATTCTTCCTGGTCTATGGAGCCGAGGCCATCCTCCCCACTGACTTGGAGTATAGTTCCCCAAGGCTATAGTCCTACAACGAGCAAAGCAACCGCACTACCCACGAGGACGCCCTCGACCAACTGGAGGAAGCCCGAGATGTTGCGCTGCTACACTCGGCCAAGTACCAGCAAGCCCTACGACGCTATCAAGCCCGACGCATTCGAAGCTGAGACCTGAAGGTGGGCAACCTGGTGCTGAGACTGAGGTAGAGCAATAAGGGCCGCCACAAGCTAACCCCGCCATGGGAAGGGCCGTACATCGTTGCCCAAGTGCTAAAGCCCGGGACCTACAAGCTAGCCGGTGAAATCCTCACCCACGCTTGGAACATAGAACAGCTATGTCGCTTCTACCCTTAAATTTTCAAGCATTGTATACATTGTTTCTCAAAATACAATAAAGAAGTGCTCTTTAGTCATTCTAATTCTTCGAGAAACCCCCTGAGCCCATCGATGGGGGATTAGCATTATGATAACGCTATAAGGGAGACTCGGCTCTACCTCTACAGAACCGAGCCTCCCTCAAGGCTAGAAGGGGGGACCCCCCTAAGTCCCAGCCACCATTTTTAGTCATTTTTCGAAAAAATTTCTAAGCCAAACTCTCTTGTGTACTCTGGCAAATCGATTGTAAAAAAACTAAGGACCAAAAGTCTGTCTTAGGGCCAAAAGGCCAGCCGAGCCACGAGATGGCATACACCTCTAGGCTACAGCAACTCCCTCACCACCTTTTGCCGAGGGGCAGCTTAGGCTCTGAGGAAGTTTTTTGCAAGAGATATGTTCAAAGACGAGACAGAGGGTAGAGGCTCAGAAATACAATAAAAAACAATTAAAAAGCGTATACGCGCAAGTACTTTAAAAGGCCTCGACGACCATAAGCGTTATGGTACAATAATGTAAGTCCTAATCTATTTACATGGCCCCTTTGGCCTAGGTCAAAGCTTAGGGTCGCCAGCGTCAGTGGTCGGCATAGGAGGAACCACCTCCTCTTCGAACAGCTTGGCCAACGCCATGCCAGGGGCCTCAGCCGCCTCCACCAGCTTCATGACCTCCTCCTCGGCCTTCTCATCATCCTCAGCCATGACGTAATCGTCACTAACGGCCTCGAGGTCGATGCCAGTGTAGTATGAGGAGACGACGGCCAGGGCATCCTTGACGCCCATATGCAGTGCCCCCTGAAGCCGCTCGTGGACTCGGCCGCTCAACATGATCAAGCGGCTACCGAGGGAGCTACCCGACTCGACCCCTCCAACTTCCAAGGCCTCACAGGCGGTACGGGCGGCGCTCTGCAGCACGTTGTGCTCCCAGATCTCAGCCTCGAGCACTGCCTACACCGTGATGGAGGCCTCAGCTGCTCGGGTGACTTCCTTCTCCAACCCTGCGTCAAGACAGGTAGGATGGGGTCAAGCACAAAAGAAAAACAAGCCGAACAGGGGCGCAAGCCTATGAGACTCACCCTTGGCTTTCTCCCTCCAGCTTTGGACCTCAACCCGAGAGGCCTCGACCACCCTGGAAGCCTCCCTCTCTAGCTTTGCGTTGCATCAGGGAGTCAGGGGTCGAACGCAAGAAAAACAAATAAAACAAGTGGCGCGGCTCAATGGGACTCACCCTCGGCCTTTTCCTTCCAGGCTAAGGCCTCGATCCAGGAGGCCTCGACCACCTTGAGGGCCTTCGCCAGGGCACCTTTCATCAACAGGTGCGTGCCCTGCTCTGCCCCCAGCTGCCCGGTGATGACCTTGGCAGAGATCTCCACTTGTTTGGCCCGAGACTTGAAGGTGTCCCGCTCGCCGGCCACCCGGGTCAACTCCTCCTCTAGCTCCTTGATCTGCACCGCCAAAGGGGCGGCCTGCTCCCAAGCCATGGCTGCCTTGGCCTTCGCATCAGCACAGCGAAGGTGGAGGTCCTCCACCTCCGCGCTCCACACCGACAGAAGCTCGTTGGCATGAGCGAGCAAGTCCTTCTACCGCCGGAGCTGGTCCTAGACGTCCCTCTCCCGCTGGAGGAACATCGACTTTCCGAGGGACCGGTCCTCCAGCTCCTGGATAGGCAAAACAGACATCAAGCACTATGACAAAACTCGGGAAAAAGACGACACAGCACAAGGAAAGAAAGCGCGCACCTGGGCAACGCCGGGTAGATCATCAGCCACGACGGACAGCGCTGTCCGCAGCGACCGCACCGCCAGCTGGTGGAATTGCTCGAAGGAGCCCCAGCGCCCCCTCAGCCATCTCCTCAAGGGCGAATAGAGGCTCCCCCTTAGGGTTGTCCCGGCTCCGCCACAGGACATGCGGACGATCCCACCCGTGGGGCTCAGGTTGTACCCGTACGAGGGCCGAGCTTCCCTCGCCAAAGGTCGGAGCCAGCTGCTCTGCGGTGCTAGCCGCCTTGGCGTCTACCACCTCCTTCCCTCAGGAAGTATCGTCAGAGGAGATTGAATGAACCTCCACCTCCCGAGTGCTCTCCTGTGATGGCAGCGGGTCTTGGACCGGGGGCGGTACCAAAGCTTGTCCCGCCTCCATCTCCGCATCCTGGGCTATCAGCTCTGCCATGCCCAAGTCAGCCTCTGCCACCTCGGCTTCGCAAGCCCTAGATGCCCTGGCCTCCGCCACCTTGGCCTTGGAAGTCCTAGAGGCCTCAGCCTCACCCTCGGTGGCCTCAGCGATTGAAGGCACCTTGACTTCACCTGGCTCGAGGGCTTCGGCCTCGCGAGGCGAAGGCGCCTCCTCCCCCGCTTGCTTCATGGCCGCCTCGATAGCCACTTCTTAGGTGACCGGCTCCTTCGGGTCGGCCTTGGCCGACGCCGCGCCACGCTGTATGGTGGCCTGCGCCTCCACCACCCATTGGGCGGTGGAGCTGGTGCTCACCTTGAGCGCCTTACATGGCGCCAAGGCGGGCGCTTCCGCCTGACGCTTCTGGCTGAAGACGAAACACTTACTTGGTCAGCATACGACCAAAGAACGAGTGGAAGATGCTGCAAACTCTACTGACAAAACACTTACCTCGAGCGGGGACACAATAACTTCCGCACTGCATCCCTCGTCCTCTGCAACGGCGGTGGCGGCGGTGGTGGCATGGCCCCCGTGTCCGTCGATACTGACCGGCCCTCGCCGGACCCCAGCGCCTCCTCAGCCCTCTGCAGAGACTGTTGGGCCACCCCCACCGTCGCCCACTCCACCTCCGTCGTCGAGCCCATCGGGCTGATGGCGTGCTTCCCCAACGCCTATGCCTCGGGCGTGTCGGCCTCAGCCCTAGGGCAGGCGATCGCCAGCCCTGAGGCATCCTCTCCTCCTCTTGGATACGCCAGGCCACTCACCGATGCCCCGGGTGCAGTCCCCCTGACGTCAGGGAGATGGTCTAGAGGACCCCACCCCGCCTCGCTCTCGTCATCATCGCTCGAAGAATCCATCGACGACGGTGACGGAGACGGCTCCACCGGGGGACCGTCATGCCTCTGCTGCCGGCGAGGTTTCTCTAGCTCGTCGCGCTCAAGGCTCTTCCTCTTGCGCCTTGCCTCTTGAGCGTCCTTCCGCTCCTTGTACGCCTCGGCATGCGCCCTGTTAGCCACCCACCGCTCTGCGTCCTCAGGAACGGGCGGCGGGGAGGCTCGCACATCCCTCATCCCCTATAGGAACGACAAACACAAATAAGGGAACAAATTGAAAATGTAAGGAGCGAGGAGGCCTCAGGGGCCGCAGCGGCGCGTGACTTACCAGAGAGATGTACCCTCACGATGGTGAAAGCTCTAGTTTGGTTTTGGTGAATTGATGAAACCCTAAGTGCTAACCTAGTTTATCAAGTGATCATGAGATAGGTAGCACACTCCAAGTGGTGAAGCAAATGAAGATCATAGCATGATGATGATGATGGCATGGTGATGATCAAGTGCTTTGACTTGGAAAGAAGAAAGAGAAAAACAAAAAGCTTAAGGCAAAGGTATATTTTGTAGGAGCTATTTTGTTTTGGTGATCAAGACACTTAGAGAGTGTGATCACATTTAGGTTTGATAGCCGTACTATTAAGAGGGGTGAAACTCATATCGGAATGCGGTTATCAAAGTGCCACTAGATGCTCTAACTCATTGCATATGCATTTAGGATCTAGTGGAGTGCTAACACCCTTGAAAATATTTGTGAAAATACGCTAACACATGTGCACAAGGTGATATACTTGGTGGTGTTGGCACATTGACAAAGGAGGTGGTGTTTGCAGGGTTGAGATTTGGCGCTTTCGGGAAAATGGAATGCCTATTTTCTATTGCGCCGGATGCAAATTCTCTTGGTTAGCACATTAGAGCAAGGGTGAAAAAGTTAGAAGTAAAAACGAGTTGATCGCAAAGACGCTGGCATCGGTCAACTGACCGGACGCTGGGTCTGAAAACACCGGACGCTGGACCTGAGATGCACCGGACGCTGGTTTCTGCATCCGGTCAAACTGACATGGCGACACAGTGACTAGGGTTTAGCACCGGACACTGGTCTGTGTCCGGTCAAGGTGGACCGGACGCGTCCGATCGAAGAAAACCAAATTTGGACCCTTACTGTAAACGACCGAACGCTGGTGGTTCAGCGTCCGGTCAGATTTGCCAGTGCGTCGAGTCAGCAGACGACCGTTGAAATCTGATGAATAGTATTTGAAGCAGAGGACACGTGGCGTGAATCACATGACCGGTCGATCGGACCGAAGCGTCTGGTCACCCCGCGCTGTGCCCTGTGAAGGGGTACAACGGCTCTATTTTGTGGGGGCTTCTATTTAAGCCCCATGGCTGGCTCCAGCTCACTCTCTTGCACATTTTCATTGACATAGCAACCTTGTGAGCTTAGCAAAAGCCCTCCCACTCATTTCCATAATTGATTCATCATCTTAGTGAGATTGGGAGTGATCCAAGTGCATTGCTTGAGTGATTGCATCTGGAGGCACTTGGTGTTCGTATTTCGCTGTGGATTTCGCTTGTTACTCTTGGTGGTTGCCGCCACCTAGACGGCTTGTAGCAGCGAGGATCATTGAGTAGAGGGTGGTGATTGTCTCCGGCTCCAATCGTGGTGATTGTGAGGGGTTCTTGACCTTTCCCCGGTGGAGCGCCAAAAGGTACTCTAGTGGATTGCTCGTGGCTTGTGTGATCCTCATCTTGTGTTGGTTGTGCGGCACCCTATTGAGGGTTTGGCGTGTGAAGCCAATTAGCGCGTGAACCTCCAAGTGAGTGAATCGCCACAATGAGGACTAGCTTGCTGGCAAGCAAGTGAACCTCGGTAAAAATCATTGTGTTCATCATTGATTCCGAGGTGATTGGTCATCATTGTTATTCATCTTTGTGATTGATTGGTTCATTCATCTACACAGCGGTATAACCCTCTTGATCACTCTCTTTACTTTACCGCAAACTAGTTGACAAGCTCTTTAGTGTAGCTAGTTGTGAGAGCTTGCATGCTTGGTTGGTGTGGCTCTTTAGTTAGCCTTTGAGAGCACACTAACATAGGGTAGTGTCATTGCTCTTGTGTGAATTGACACTATCTAAACTAGAATTGTGGTAGGTGGCTTGCATTTTGAGTAGGCTAGCACAACACTTGCTTCGCCTCATAACTGTCTAACCATTTGGTTAAGTGTTGTTGTAGAAATTTTTATTAGCCTATTCAGCCCCCCTATAGCCATTAGGACCTTTTAGACGGGCGCATCAGGAACGGGGTCAGCTCACTACCCCTCTGCTGCCCCTCCACCATCTCTCTCACCCGACGTAGGACCACCTCATCGGAAAGGGTGACGGTGGACAACCAGATGCCGTCGATCGGCTCACCCGGTGTCATCTTGAACAGGTGTTGCCGCTGAGCCATCAGCGGCAGCACCCTCCATAAGGCCGTAGCTGCGTAGCCTCTCCAGCGCCTTCAAGAGTGGCTATAGCTTGGGCTGATCAACCACCGGGACGCCGTACCTCCACCTCTCTAGCTGGCTCTCCACAACCCACCCGGTATAGGGGGGAAGCCCGCCGTCATCATTGCGGAGGTAGAACCAGCTGTTGTACCAGTGGTGGTTGGACAATGCGAGCTAGGCCAGGATGTAGAAGGGCTACCTATCTTGGCGCACTTGGAGAGTGCAGCCGCCGACCCTCAATGCCTTCCACGTGCCCATCGTGCCCGTTGGCTTGGTGTTGAGCCCCGCCCGAAAGAAGTGCAGCCACAGCTCCCAGTGGGGGGCGATGCCCAGGTACCCCTCATAGATGGCGACGAAGATGGCCGCCTATGCGATGGAGTTGGGGCTGAAGTTGTGGAGCTCCACACCGTAGTAATGCGGGAGCGCCCGCATGAACCATTCCACCGGCAAGCCAAGACCGCGCTCATGGAAGGCCACGAAGCTCATGATGTAGCCATCGCATGGCCTCGGCTCTGGCTCGCCCCCTGGAGCAATCCACTCTAGCCTATTGGGGTCGGTAACTAGGCGGAGGAGACCATCATCGATGAGCGACTGCAATGTTGCCACAGACACATTGGATGGACCCCAAGGATCTGCCTAGATGACAACAGCGCTGCCGGCCATGGGTGTGGTGGAGAATGCGGCTATGGCTGTAAGGCGTGCTCTCGCTATCCCTCTCTCTCTCTCCTTTCCTCCCCTTCTTCCTTCTTCTCCCCGACGCTCTCTGTTCTTAGCAACCGCTCGAGGGCAGAAAGGGCAAACGCAGGTAGGCAAGGTAAGGAGGGGCGGGGCGAGGCTCGTCATGTATTTATGAGGGAGGGAAGGGGGCAAAACGGATGGGCGATGAAACCGGGGAAGTTTCCCTCAGATCTAGCGCAGTTAATCCAGATCCAACTAAACCGCCCACGCGTCCACTTCTTCCTTATTAACCATGTGCACACAGTAACATCCCATCCATAGATGTCACGTTGCATCCGACCACAGCAACGGCAGGCGCCGTTCCATCTCCCAGAGGAACCGCCTCAAAAGGCGCACCCGCTGTTGTCAGTCGATGGGAGGGGAATATCCCCCACCCGATTCCTTTCAGACTAAGGAACTGGGCACCGAGCCCGTTACTGTCTAGGGGTTCGAAGGCTAGGCCCCCGAGGGTCTCAACAGCCGCCTCAGGACAAATAGAGTCAGGGATGACTATGGGCGAGCCCGTACATGGCCGAGGCCCAAGCAAGCGATTGCTTGGGATGCCCTAAGTCGTGTCCGAGACCGGCAGGGAGGTCTCTAAATGGGATCCCACCGTAGGGAGGCACCGAGCCCCTGGGGCCAATCGAACAGCCCTAGGACCCACTAGAGAAGCCCTCTAGTACTTTTGGAGTGCGTCTATGGAACGCTAGCCATCCCCTATCGAATGGGGCATGGGCCTCCACTCGGACTTACCCGGTAACAGCTCACCGGAGGTGTCACTGCTCGCGCCCACTAAGGGTAGCCTGGCATACTCCACCCCTCCTTCTAAACGAAAAGGATGCGCGAGGGCCGCACAAAAAGATAGGGAAACTCCTAATCGCCCTCTTGCTCTGCACAGAGGCTCGAGGGCTCTTCCTGCAACCAAGCCGAGGCCCAGCAACCCAAACTCGCACTCAGGGGCTCGGCAAACGCGATAAAAGACACCAAGCCCGTTACGGTCTAGGGGTTCAAAGGCTGGGCCCCCAAGGGTCTCGACAGCTGCCCCAGGACAAATAGAGTCAGGGATGACTATGGGCAAGCCCGTACATGGCTGAGGCCCAAGCAAGCACTTGCTTGGGATGCCCTAAGTCGTGTCCAAGACCAGCAAGGAGGTCTCTGAATGGGATCCCACCATAGGGAGGCACCGAGCCCCCGGGGCCAATCGAACGGCCTTGGGACCCACTGGAGAAGCCCTTTGGTACTTTTGGAGTGCGTCTCTAGACCGCTAGCCGACCCCTATCGAATGGGGCATGGGCCTCCACTTGGACTTACCCGGTAACAGCTCACCAGAGGTGTCACTGCTCGCGCCCACTCAGGGTAGCCTAGCATACTCCACCCCTCCTTCTGAATGAAAAGGATGCGGGAGGGCCACACAAAAAAGATAGGGAAACTCATGATCGCCCTCTTGCTCTGAGCAGAGGCTCGAGGGCTCTTCCTACAACCAAGCCGAGGCCCAGCGACCCGAAATCACACTCAGGGGCTCGGCAAACGCGATAAAACCCTCACTCAACATGAAAAATCCCCTGGAGGAATAAATCCACTCCTCCAGGGCCTCGGGGGCTACACCTGGCAGGTGCGCTTGTGCGCACCCACCAAAGCCTCGAGTACGAAACACCATCCCGCCAGGAGCTGCCACGAGCCAAGTCTCGTCAAAACCTCAGGGAGAGCGCTCACACTCTCCCTAAGGCTCGGGGGCTACTGTCGGGTGCCATAAAAAGGGGTCCCCTAAGCAAGGACCAAAAAAATCGCTTAGACCTTGTAAAAATCAAAGCTAAGAGACAACCACTGGCAAACCCCCACCTTATCCGAGGCTCGGCTAGACCACCCGGCCCACCTCGGATAGTATCCCGACTCACCCAAAGTGGGCTCGGCCCAAAATGAAACCGTAAGGCCTCGGATGAGCTACCGATTCTTCGCCTCGCCTGAGGCCCCAGCCGTAAGGCCTCGGATGAGGTACCGATTCTCCGCCTCACCCGAGGCCCCGCGCGTAAGGCCTCAAACGAGGTACCGATTCTCCGCCTCGCCCGTGGCCCCAGCCGTAAGGCCTCGAATGAGGTACCGATTCTCCGCCTTGTCCGAGGCCCCAGCCGTAAGGCCTCAGATGAGGTACCGATTCTCCACCTCGCCCGAGGCCCCACGCGTAAGGCCTCGGACGAGGTACCGATTCTCCGCCTCACCCGAGGCCCCGCGCGTAAGGCCTCGGAGGAGGTACCAATTCTCCGACTCGCCCGAGGCCCCACCCATAAGGCCTCGGACGAGATACCGATTCTCCGACTCACCCGAGGCCCCACCCGTAAGGCCTCGGACGAGGTACCGATTCTCCGCCTCGCCCGAGGCCCTACCCGTAAGGCCTCGGATGAGGTACCGATTCTCCGCCTTGCTCGAGGCCGGCTCAGCAACAACCCCGTCACCTCCGCCTTGACTGACTTCTCTGACAGGACGTCATGTCCAACTAACGCGTTCAACCACTCCCGCGACGTCAGCTGAACGACGGCTCGATACAGTGAAGTGGCCGATGAGACATGAGTCACCTCGACGTCACGCCGTCCGGGACAGGACGGGGCAGAGGTTATCGGCCGATGTGCCCGACACTGTGCCCATGACTGACACCCGTGCTGCATTGTGCTACCTAACCCCTACTCCGAGGACAGCGCGGTGTGGAGAGTCATGTCCGGGTCCCTATAGCCTCGGAATCGACATACAAAGACCAACTGCTCCCTCTGAGCCTCGGCTATCCGCTTCTAGGCTCCTGTAGCCTCAGGACTCACACCCGCCGAGCCCCCCACAATGGTTTAGCCTCTGCATCAACTAGGCCTCGGCTCTCTATGTTGTCAACATACAGCGACCGACACATCGTCTACAGTACGCACCATACCCTGCGCCAAGCCATAGGAGCTCCCACGTCGTACAGGATCAGGCGTGACCGCCGTGTCGCTCCAGTGCACCGAGGACAAGGCCACTCCACCAACCATGCCACCACAGTGATGAGCTACAGGGCTTGGCATACCGCCTCCGCTCACAAAACGCCACATAGCAAATCCATGTACCGCCCCTGTGCCTCCCTTCGACTATAAAAGGGAGTGACCGGGGCCGCTTCTAGGCATGGACACACTCACAGGTGCAAGCAATGCACAATGCTCTGTAACGCACACGCTTCCTCACTACAAGAGATCAACATCTCAAGCAACCCACGCCACTCCATGCAGAGACCTGGGACTAGCTCCCTCTCTTGCTCAGCTTGTAAGCCCCTACTACAAGCACCCCGGTGCAAGGAATACAAGATCGCTCTCTTAGACTGGACATAGGGCACCTATTACCTAAACCAGTATAAACCTTATGTCTCTTTGCATCACCATCCGGGATTAGGGGCACGCAATACATTTTCACTGGTTGGTTGAGGATCTGCCGGACCCAAAACACCGACAATTTGCATCAAGGCATATCATATAGGTACGATGATGGATCAACGGATCGATTGAAGGATGATGGGGAAATCTGAAGGTGTAATGGTATTCTCTCCAGGAGATGGTGCAATGGACTTTCTATTCAGATGATGGTGGATGATCTGAAGATGCAGATACTAACTTTTTAGTATATATTTTACCCAGGCAAGCCCCGGTGCATAACCCCTACTTTTCTGCACTTTAAATTATATTTGTGCATTAAGTTTTAAGGAGTTGAATGAAACCCACTTGCATATATATCTTTATCCTATGAGTCTAACTAGTATGAAAGGATCGTATAGATTGCTATGTTATAGGACTCCGGTAGAAGTCGAGTGATTGCCAGTCACTCACGAGAGATATGAAATATATTACTATATTATTATCACTTGGAAAATATAAATGGTGGAAAGAAAAATGGAGACCGGGCAGGGATACGGTTTGGGTATTGGTGGGTGATAGTGGTTGTGTCCTACGGCCAACGAGGCATAGCTTGGTTACACTGTTTTCCCTGTCTGTGTCGGTTAAGGACCGGCCGTTGCACTGGACGCTAGACAAGTCATAGACTTATTATCCTGAGCACATACTTGGGTATGGGCATAGGGAAGACTTGTTACTCTCTTGTCATGGGTTCTGGCCCTTTTTGGATCGAATGTCAGGGTGGTTTTTGGGTAGAGGTCCTTGCACCGCACTAAGTCCAGGACTCAGGGGCGGGGGCTTGGAGTCCTAGTTTGGACAGGGACCTGGACCCTATGTTAGGAGGGTAGTGGGTTGGTCCTGCTTGTGCCTGGGGTACAAGCGGGGAGTGTGTTTTCAAGGTACCCAGCTAGGGGCATTGATTCATGAATTGCCAGCGTTCTGGTATGACTTGTCTAAACTCTAGCATCGTAGTAAGAACTAGAAGATGAAAGATGGTAAAAGGAAATCTGATTGCTTACCACCTGCTTGAAAGTAGCACAGGTGCTTACATAGAATGGTTAGTTAATGAACTAATGCACCGCTAGTAAAAATTGAATATAAGGGCGCACTTTTAGTAATGCTCCTGCAGATGCAATAAACCCACAAGCTAGATAGCCTTGCATATCCTTGGAGTCTTTTCTTTCCTCCTATCGGGTAAGTCTTGCTGAGTATAATTGAGTACTCAGGGTTTTATTTCCCCCTGTTGCTGGTGACAGGTGGAGGATAGAGCTGACCCTTGTGTGTGGATTCCTCCTGGTGGGCTTAGAGGGGATTCCTTTACGCTGTGATCATAGTTTTTATTTATAACTCTCACTAAATGTTTTTATAAATGAAAGTTTTATAATCTATTGTCATAGTTTATATATCAATGATGTATCATGTCATGAGTAGATATTTATTTTCACTATAATTCTGATCACAAGTTTATATTCCGCTGTTAACTTAAATTGTTCATAACTCTGATAACATGATCATATTTTGCTATTATAAACAATAAATATTATACTCTGATGTTCCATGGAAAGTGATGTAAGAAATGGTCAATAATGATGTATGCTTTATTCTCTCATTTGTGATCCTGATGAAAAAATGTGGATTTTCGGGTTCTCCCTTGGGGTGTGCTCAACGGAACCGTGTAATTTGGTGTCCTCCCTTGAGTACTTAGTGTCTAATGGAAGACGAGTACTCCTGGGAGGTATTAGATTAGGCGGTTCTGCCACAGGTGGTATCAAAGCATAAATGAGGAAATAAAGCTTCGAAAACCTTTTCTAAAATAAAATTTGACAACAAATTCTTTTCAAAGAATAGGATGTTTCTATGCGAAGTTATAAATGTAGCCCTATTACTATGGTTATGTATCTAGGATAGATGGCACTCTGCTGACTTAGGTAGGCTTAATCAATTTTTCTGTAGGTACACTAACCCCGAGCATAGTCCGATAGTATCGGCTAGCTACAGGGAGAGAGCGATGTGCCAAAAATCTAAGAATGGTTGCCCTATATGTTGGCAACAGTGAAAGGACATATAGGACGTGCATTCATGCATATCTTGTTTGTGCATATCTTGCTTGTGGATATGCCATCCATAGGTGTCACGCGTGTCGTACTGTGCACGACTGACTTGTTCCTGTTCAGAGTTATTTCTACACTGTGGCTTCGTGCTCTGCGTTCGCCCGTGGTTCATGCCTGTTGTGACCCATGTCTTCCCGTACTCTTTTCTACGCACTTGTTGGACCCTTTCCCTATAGTCGTACTAGTCAGTAATGGCTTCGGACATTGCTCGCCTCGAACGCGCAAATTTGGTTGATTCATTTGTAGTGATCCCACACAGGAACCGTAGGTGGACCGCGCCAGGACCACTGAATGCTCTGCCTTTATAAGCAGGGCCTGGGTTAGCCATTGGTACCACTACTCAGTGTACTTTAGCTTGTCTAGCTTTTTGTTTGAGCAAGCTTTTTGCTCAGTCCTTCCTCACCACCACCGCCAGGGATGGTAGGAGCCTGGGTTAGTAGTTACTGCCTGAACATTGAGGGTTTTCCTAGAATCTTGCATGCCACCCTATAAAAGCTCAGAGTCAAAGATCATCCTGAGTATGAGGGCTGTGAGTATGACAAGCATGGCACCGAGCGGTGTGAGGTTACCGTCTACATCGGAAAGAGTGAAGAGTTCCTCGACTTCATTGAAGCCTAGAATGTGACCGCAACCGGGTTTTGCTTCATCGACACCTACCAAGTTGTGGACCGCAAAGCCTTGCGGTACCTTTGTCAAATCTATGAAGTGCCCATTGCCCGTACCCCCATGAGGTTCTTTCCACCCTTAGACAAGAATCGGCGGGCATGGAGGGCTCGCATGGAGGCTTTGCAAGGGTGGGATGCGCAAGAGAATAGTCCTACCATGGTGCACTTGACCACGTACCTACTTGCTTTGGATGAGTAGTATGACCAGCAAGCCTCGGAGCTGAGGGCGTGCCTCCGTTGAGCCGAGGAAGCCGAGATCTTCTCTAGGATGCTCCAGGTGCAGCTCGCCGAAGCGCATGCTAGTGCGGCAGCTATAGAGAGTCGGGAGACTGCCATGTTGGAAGCTCAAAAGAAGGCTAAAGATTGGCATGTCCATCAGTTGGGGGGAGCCTATCTTGTCACTAGGTCCAAGCGGAGGACGTTGGCTGCTAAAAGGCAGGATTCCTCAATCTTGGAGGGAATTCCTATCCGCCCACCAGAAAGAAGGAGAACCGGTGTTGCAGTGCCGCCAGCACCTCCACCCTCGAAAGTGTCAGAAGTAGAACCCTTGATTCCTCTCACTCAGCCATTGCCTAGAATGGAGGCAGATCCATAGCCAGGGTGGTAGAAGAATCCGCCGAGCCCGGGAATGAAGATGCGTGGTCCGGAGTAGATTAGTTGCCTTGGGATGCTGTACCCGTAGTAGTAGTGACCTTCGTCGCTGTCCACCGGTATTATAATCTTTCCATTGTATTTCATCCATAGTTGCTGAGATCGTCCATTCATAGGGAAGGTGAATGATGTGTCATGAATGGGAGGCTAAGTGCCTGCATGTTGTACCTGTATAAGACCATTGGAATGTGCATTTTGTTTATTTCACTGTGTTGATTGAGTCCATCTACCCTTAAGTTTCATGAGAAGTGTGTAGGGTTTTTAAGGATGATGTTAAGTGGGTTATAAGAGAAGTTACCATTCTAATGCCAGCAAACCAGCCATGATTGAAGAATATAGTACACTGTATCGACTAATTGTGGATGTCCCGACAAAACACTTGAATCTCCTTAAATCAAATCTGTCGTTGGATTTGAATTCCTTGTCCCTTGTTGTGAAGGGAACCCTTGTTGTTTGAATCTTCCCTTGCAATACTCCCCTTACTCTGTGGTCGATGACCCCACCGCCTTCATGGCATGTAAGTTGGTAATAGTTGCCTGGTAAATAGCTTATGGTGCTACGATGAAATCGAGGGCTCTCTGTGGAACAGCTGCCACATGGTGACGCTGCTCGGCATGCGCTAGCATCGAGGTTGTTGACCAAGTACCTTTACCAAGTTACACCGCTGTACTGCTTTTGCTATAAATATTCATCTTGGAAATATTCAGGTGTTCGAACGGGAAATCCACAATGGGTTGATGAAAAAGTGTTCTCTCAGAGTAAACAAGAGGAGGTGGTTTTGGAGGAAGAACATAGGACATGGTCTTTGTAATAACCAAAAAATCCACACACCAAAAATACCAACTACAAAATTTTTCTCAAAACTTCCATGTGATGATGTGTGTCATGTATAGTAACCCAACCTAAGAAATGCATTAGGTCTAACCCCAACCCAAGTTAACACATAAGCATGGCATGTCATTAGTTAATTGCGTTTATTTAAATTCTAACAAATAAGTGTTGCATACATTGAATGTGATTTGGATTTCCATTTGAGTTATGATATGCTTAACAACTCCAATAAATTAGGTGCACCAATTTGGAATTCAAATTTTAGGACCAAATTCGAATTCAAACAAAAGAGATGAAATGAAAAACAGAAAAAGGAAACGAGGAAGAAGGCCTCGCAGCCCAGGCTGCTCGGCTTCGCGGCCCAGCCAGCCCAACCGCGCCCACCTTGCACCGGCGCGCCCGTACGCAGCCCACGAGCCGGCCCAGTGCGTCGCCCACGCTGGCGCACCCGTCTGCCTTGCTTGTAGCCACTGGCCGCTGGACCCCGCATGTCAGCCGCACCCCCCGTCTACAGTGTCGTCTTCCTCACCCACGCCTCAACCGCCTACGCGATCGGCGCCCGACAGCTATGGCAGGGGCGGGCCAGGGGGGGGTCACACCCGGGGCATGACCCTGTCCCCTTGCGCCGTGCCCACGCAACCCCACACCACCGTCTGATGCGATGCATCCACCTCCACCGCATGATGCCATCCGCCCTGGGAGGCATGGCACTCGGCTATAAAGCCAGCCCGCACACCGCTACGCCCGACGCCCTAGCTTCTCCCTCAGCCTCCGCCGCCGCTTGGTGGCCCAGCAGCCGCACCACACCGAGAGTAGAGGGCCGAGAAGGGGATTGTGGGAGGAGGATCGGAGCCCCGCACGCTGCTGAAGTCGTCGGAGCCAAAGGCAACGCCATCGTCGTCATCACGGTCGCGGGTCGGCACTGCACGGCACTGCTTCCGGAGCTACACGGCCGCAACTCGTCACTGCACCACTATCCCCTCTTCCACAACACCTACGGTGAGCCCCGGTTCATTCCCTGCTCGCCACTAGACCTTGCTACTCCGGCCATGGCGCTCCATACCATGAGCGCGTAGGTCAAGGCCATCCCCGGCCTCTAGGCACACCAGCACAGCACACTCACGTTGACCGTGACCATCCCCGAGCCCTTGGACGCTGTAGGCCTCTCTAGGTTCCCCGGACGCCGTAGCCGAGCACGCATGCCGCGCTCGCAACGCCGCCACCATGACGTAGCCACCACTGGTCCGAGCACCCGACCACCAGTCCGAGCACCCGACCACCAGTTCGAGCACCAGACCACAGGTCCGAGCACCCGACCACTAGTCCGAGCACTCGACCACCGGTCCGAACATCAAACCACTGGTCCGAGCACCTGACCACCAGTCCGAGCACCCGACCACCGGTCCGAGCACCGACCGCCTTGGCCAGTACCGCTGGGAGCGCCTGGCGCCTCCTTGACTCGCCTGTTCCATTCGCTAAAGCCACGGGTAACTCACGCGCACGCCGTGACCACCCTATAGGAGCCCGTAGTGACCTACGCGCCTCGCCGTCGTCACCATGTCGTCGTGGCCGCCGGGAAGACCTTACCGGCCACCTAGAAACCGGAAGTCCTGCCCTGAGCTCTGGACGCCCTCGCTGCGTCCACATGGCTCCGTAGGAGCCTACACGCCCCACTGTGACGCCCTCCGAGGCCATAGCCACCACACCGACGCCGCCAACATGACTGGAAGGCCGTCCGCCGTGGCCAAAGCCATCGGAGGCCCTGGAGGACCCCTTGACCTACCCAACATGCCCGCTGGAGCATTGTGATGCCCATGCGCACCACAGAGCCGGCCAATGCCGCTGCACCCACACCATTCCTGCACGCCGGTTGTGCTCGAGCCGCCGTTCACCGTGACCAGTGACTTAGGATGCACCATCCGTCGCCCTGACTCCACCATTGCAGTCGCCATGGCACAGGTAGGCTTTTCCCCACCTCTATTGGATGCCGAGCCATTGCGGGAGCTCGCCGGTGAGCACGTCGCCGGCGGGACCGCGCCGTGGAAGAACAGAGGAGAAGGGGCAAGGTGAGCAGCGCAGCCTTGCACCCAGTGCACATGAGCCGAGCCGAGGAGAAATGACGATGGGCTCGGTCCACCATGGACCCTGCCTTAGGACCATGGACCAGGAGCGCTGGTCCACCATGAGCCACACGGTGTTAGCCGTGCTGCGGACGAAGCCCAATAAGAGCCCACGGCCGTGACGTGGCTGCGCCACAGCACGCCACGTGTATGGCCCGGCCCGGCCCAGACCGGCCCAACCCGAAGAACAACCAGCCCAGCTAGGACCCAGCCCATATTGACCGTTGACTGGTCAACGCTGACCGTTGACCTGGCCCCACCTGTCAGTGACACGGACACCCTGGACCCACCCGTCAGATGCTGACGTCATGATGGCGTCACGTGGGACCCACATGTCAGAAGCCAGTACAGCCAAGGTGACGTCATGCTAATGTCACGCTGACATCAGCTGATGACATCAGCAGCCCTGGCCCCACACGTCAGTGACCCTGACCGTTGACCGAAGATGTTGACTATTGACTCACCGTTGACTTTGATCGGACCCACTTGTCAGTGACTCAATAGCCTCTAGCCCCACCTATCGGTGAGCATGACATTGATGATGTCATGCTGACGTCAGCTAAACCCCACCTGTCAGCTCGGAACCATGATGCTGACATCATGCTAATGTCAGCAAGCCACGTGGACCAACCCCAGCATGACACGTGTCAGCCCAGGATTAATTCCGCCTTTTTTCCATTTTCAGAAATAGATTTAATCTTCGGAAATTCATAACTAATTCATACGACCTCGGAAAAATACGAAATTAGGATCAAAATTCATCTAAAATCGAGCTCTACGTAATGGACCCATGTTTGAGTGCATTTGGCTCTTTTGAATTTTCATTGCTTCTTTGTGCTATTCTATAGACGTCGCTAACGCGACTATAATACGGTCGTTTGCAGACTCGGAGGAGAACCGGACGGACGAGGACCATGAGTACCGTGAGGAGAATGGAGATGACTATACTAAAGGTGCCACATCCCACCCAATCTCGTAGCACCTATTACGCATGGCTAATATAGAACTGCTATCGCTTTACTTTACTGCTACAATTATATTATGCTAGGACTTGCATGGTAGTATGCTTGCTTGAAAGCCTTTACCTTGACGCAACCTTACCCCTGCATACCTTGCTATTAGGCTAGACACACGCTTACTGCTATATATTTCAATACTTATACTTCTACTACGCTTCTACTACGTGCGTGGTGAAAACTGGTGTTACCTGGACTATGGGGAGAGTGCTGCGTGTGTGACTTGGGTGTGTGGAGGGTGAGGGTTGTGTCGACCAAGTTGGAGTATATGACGAGCCTGGGGCAAGTCTTGCTATGGGATGCTACCTGGGCACCCCTGGAAATGGATACCTGTGGTGGGTAAGTGGTATATGAGGTGGACTTGGGTGTGAACCTGTGACGGGTGGAGCCCGGGATGGAGGTGCTATGGTGGCACGATGAATGGAAACCCTAATGGAGACATTCTGGCTTGGTCATCCCTAAGGACTTACTAGTACTCAGATTTACCGGGAAGCCTTACGTACCACTCGCCCTATATGGTGCGGGACGGCTGGACTACTTGGTAGGATATTGCCACTACTGCTAGGTTGATAGCGGACAGTGTAAGGAGGTACGAGGCACGAAGGACTCCCCCGACACCCTTCTGAGACTTCATGGAGACCTTGTGGACCCGGCTCATGACTCACAGTTTCAGCCACCCCAGACTTGACTTGGGGTGAACCAGGGCTGAATGGTAGAGTGGCACTATCCTAGGCTAGCAAGCAGCCAGAATCAGCCTAGTTGACAACGGTCAGCGAGGAAGGCAGATCTTGTGGTTATGTAAAACCTCTGCAGAGTGTATGGTTGATCGATCGATACATGTGCTGACTTATCGGCTATGGACCTTTCCTGGGTTTCACTTAAACTAGATAGTGAGATGAGTCCTTCTCTTTCTTCCCCCGTGAGAGAGTGTCGGTCGTAGCCAGGGGCTACGGGCCTTGAGACAGTGCCAAGAGGGAGTTGGCTTGTCGAATGAGCGATGGTATGGCTGTGGTATGGTGACGGTGTGGAGATGGTGGTTTATCGATCCCAGGATCGAAACCTGGCTCGGAAAAGGGAAAGGAATGGAATGTGTGTGGGTATGGTGTTAAAACTTGACAAAATATTACTATTTACTTGATATGCTATTGCATAGGAAACCCCAGCCTTATAGGTTCATTTTGCTTATACCCAACTTGCATCCAATTTCCACAAAGCAATGCTCATAGGGTTGGGAGTGGCCAGTACAAATCGTACTGATAAATTTTGGCACATAGGTTCTGCTGAGGAGTATAGGTCCGAGGAGTTTGACGGTTGAGGGATTCGTGCCTACGCTCGAGTTTGGTGATCTTATCTTCAAGCTGTTCTGAATGAATGCTACTTTTGATTCCGCCAATGCGGCGATGTAATAAATTATGTAATTCTGCACTATTTGTACTCTGATATTATCGTTGTATGGATGTGATATTCGACTGGAATTTGGGTAATATGATCTACAACGATCGTATTACACTTCGACACTGTGGATTTCCCTTTGTGGAAATTGGGGTCATTTTAGTTGGTATCAGAGCCATACTTGACCTTAGGACGAAACCCTTAGAAATGGACGATAGAATAGGACGTGAACAGCCCTTCTTTCGATTATATACCGACCCTGCATTTACTTTTATGCAAGGCTTATCTATTATTGACCTGCTAACACCTGTCCCCTTGAAACATGCAGATGGCAATGAACGTCGACTGGCCGCCTCTAGGACCACTACCTCTGGACCACGCCAAGCTTACCTTTGACCTACGTGAGCTCGGGGGTTTTGCATAGACCCTCTGCCGAGTTCTCATCACGTTAGGTGTCCCCGACGAGCTTGTCAAGGTCACCTGCACCAGGAAGCTAGCTAAGGAAGGAGGAATCGAAGGACCGATTGTCACCTCAGTGGAGTTCCCAGCTAGCACTACCTTACCTTCTGTCCCAGCTTTCACCGAGTTGACTATAGAGGACACAGTCGAGGAGGGACTGCGAGCTATCTCACACAAGGCACTTCACAGAGTGATGAGGGACCACTATGAGCACCTAAAGACGATAGAGTTCCGTCTACTTCCCCAGGCCCTCGACCTCAGCCTTACCCCTAGTGAGCAGAGTTTCACAGCAGGCAGAGTTATCCTTGTCGAGGAGGATAGATGCCTTCATGTCTCAGCTATTCACCTACTGGAGCAGGGCAGGTACGTGACCCAGTTGGAGCAGAGGAGACGTCAGGACCAGGACCTTCGGTGGGAGTACCAGGAGCGAGACTCACAGGGAGCATAGGAGCGAGCTAGCCTATTGGAGACAGTTGCCAAGCTACAGGACGAGCTCAACCGTTGTGAGGAGGATCACAGAGCCAAGGTCGCTGACTTACAGGACAAAGCAGCTGACCTAGGCAATAGGAACTGCTACCTCAATAGCAAGGTCTTGGAGTTGCAGAGTGAGTTGGATGACAAGAAGGCTGAGTTCAACCGTAGAGGAGACAGAGAGAGATTCAAGGGGATTGATATGCTGAAGATCCAATCTCGGAACAAGACCCTGACTCAGGAGCTAGAGGAGTTCAGGAAGAAGGCCGTTCGCAACCAGGGTCACCTGATCGAGGCACTCAGGCAAACCGAGTACCTACAGGACAAGTGTGAGAGGACATGGTAGGCTTGGCAGATTTCTGACAAGAAGCGCCTCAGGGAGATGAAGGGTATGTGGGATCAGCTACCCAAGGAGGTTCGTAGTAAGACGAAGCCTAGGATAGAGGAGTTTGAGTTAGCCCCGACTCGCCTCAACCTAGACGCATGCCCTACCCTACCTGGAGCCAAGCCTACTGAGGAGCTCACCGAGGCTTTGAAGTACGTGTCCTGACTTCACAAGTCTAACGAGGAGATCAAGATTGAGAACAGTCGTATCCCAGCCGCGGTGTATGAGTTAGAGTAGATGACCCTGTGTGGTCATGAGTCATGTCAGTAGCTTCCATAAGTTGTACCCCATGATGTACCCCTTATGAGATGTATTATGAGACACTATGAGTAGAACGATTCTCGCACGTCTTCAAGTGTAGCTACTGGAGATGATGCTTGTAATAAACGCCAACATGACTGGAAGGCCGTCCGCCGTGGCCAAAGCCATCGGAGGCCCTGGAGGACCCCTTGACCTACCCAACATGCCCGCTGGAGCATTGTGATGCCCATGCGCACCACAGAGCCGGCCAATGCCGCTGCACCCACACCATTCCTGCACGCCGGTTGTGCTCGAGCCGCCGTTCACCGTGACCAGTGACTTAGGATGCACCATCCGTCGCCCTGACTCCACCATTGCAGTCGCCATGGCACAGGTAGGCTTTTCCCCACCTCTATTGGATGCCGAGCCATTGCGGGAGCTCGCCGGTGAGCACGTCGCCGGCGGGACCGCGCCGTGGAAGAACAGAGGAGAAGGGGCAAGGTGAGCAGCGCAGCCTTGCACCCAGTGCACATGAGCCGAGCCGAGGAGAAATGACGATGGGCTCGGTCCACCATGGACCCTGCCTTAGGACCATGGACCAGGAGCGCTGGTCCACCATGAGCCACACGGTGTTAGCCGTGCTGCGGACGAAGCCCAATAAGAGCCCACGGCCGTGACGTGGCTGCGCCACAGCACGCCACGTGTATGGCCCGGCCCGGCCCAGACCGGCCCAACCCGAAGAACAACCAGCCCAGCTAGGACCCAGCCCATATTGACCGTTGACTGGTCAACGCTGACCGTTGACCTGGCCCCACCTGTCAGTGACACGGACACCCTGGACCCACCCGTCAGATGCTGACGTCATGATGGCGTCACGTGGGACCCACATGTCAGAAGCCAGTACAGCCAAGGTGACGTCATGCTAATGTCACGCTGACATCAGCTGATGACATCAGCAGCCCTGGCCCCACACGTCAGTGACCCTGACCGTTGACCGAAGATGTTGACTATTGACTCACCGTTGACTTTGATCGGACCCACTTGTCAGTGACTCAATAGCCTCTAGCCCCACCTATCGGTGAGCATGACATTGATGATGTCATGCTGACGTCAGCTAAACCCCACCTGTCAGCTCGGAACCATGATGCTGACATCATGCTAATGTCAGCAAGCCACGTGGACCAACCCCAGCATGACACGTGTCAGCCCAGGATTAATTCCGCCTTTTTTCCATTTTCAGAAATAGATTTAATCTTCGGAAATTCATAACTAATTCATACGACCTCGGAAAAATACGAAATTAGGATCAAAATTCATCTAAAATCGAGCTCTACGTAATGGACCCATGTTTGAGTGCATTTGGCTCTTTTGAATTTTCATTGCTTCTTTGTGCTATTCTATAGACGTCGCTAACGCGACTATAATACGGTCGTTTGCAGACTCGGAGGAGAACCGGACGGACGAGGACCATGAGTACCGTGAGGAGAATGGAGATGACTATACTAAAGGTGCCACATCCCACCCAATCTCGTAGCACCTATTACGCATGGCTAATATAGAACTGCTATCGCTTTACTTTACTGCTACAATTATATTATGCTAGGACTTGCATGGTAGTATGCTTGCTTGAAAGCCTTTACCTTGACGCAACCTTACCCCTGCATACCTTGCTATTAGGCTAGACACACGCTTACTGCTATATATTTCAATACTTATACTTCTACTACGCTTCTACTACGTGCGTGGTGAAAACTGGTGTTACCTGGACTATGGGGAGAGTGCTGCGTGTGTGACTTGGGTGTGTGGAGGGTGAGGGTTGTGTCGACCAAGTTGGAGTATATGACGAGCCTGGGGCAAGTCTTGCTATGGGATGCTACCTGGGCACCCCTGGAAATGGATACCTGTGGTGGGTAAGTGGTATATGAGGTGGACTTGGGTGTGAACCTGTGACGGGTGGAGCCCGGGATGGAGGTGCTATGGTGGCACGATGAATGGAAACCCTAATGGAGACATTCTGGCTTGGTCATCCCTAAGGACTTACTAGTACTCAGATTTACCGGGAAGCCTTACGTACCACTCGCCCTATATGGTGCGGGACGGCTGGACTACTTGGTAGGATATTGCCACTACTGCTAGGTTGATAGCGGACAGTGTAAGGAGGTACGAGGCACGAAGGACTCCCCCGACACCCTTCTGAGACTTCATGGAGACCTTGTGGACCCGGCTCATGACTCACAGTTTCAGCCACCCCAGACTTGACTTGGGGTGAACCAGGGCTGAATGGTAGAGTGGCACTATCCTAGGCTAGCAAGCAGCCAGAATCAGCCTAGTTGACAACGGTCAGCGAGGAAGGCAGATCTTGTGGTTATGTAAAACCTCTGCAGAGTGTATGGTTGATCGATCGATACATGTGCTGACTTATCGGCTATGGACCTTTCCTGGGTTTCACTTAAACTAGATAGTGAGATGAGTCCTTCTCTTTCTTCCCCCGTGAGAGAGTGTCGGTCGTAGCCAGGGGCTACGGGCC
Source organism: Miscanthus floridulus (assembly GCF_019320115.1). Lineage (NCBI taxonomy): Eukaryota > Viridiplantae > Streptophyta > Magnoliopsida > Poales > Poaceae > Miscanthus > Miscanthus floridulus. The sequence continues at coordinate 30,958,369 of NC_089584.1, read as the reverse complement.
TTGAGACAGTGCCAAGAGGGAGTTGGCTTGTCGAATGAGCGATGGTATGGCTGTGGTATGGTGACGGTGTGGAGATGGTGGTTTATCGATCCCAGGATCGAAACCTGGCTCGGAAAAGGGAAAGGAATGGAATGTGTGTGGGTATGGTGTTAAAACTTGACAAAATATTACTATTTACTTGATATGCTATTGCATAGGAAACCCCAGCCTTATAGGTTCATTTTGCTTATACCCAACTTGCATCCAATTTCCACAAAGCAATGCTCATAGGGTTGGGAGTGGCCAGTACAAATCGTACTGATAAATTTTGGCACATAGGTTCTGCTGAGGAGTATAGGTCCGAGGAGTTTGACGGTTGAGGGATTCGTGCCTACGCTCGAGTTTGGTGATCTTATCTTCAAGCTGTTCTGAATGAATGCTACTTTTGATTCCGCCAATGCGGCGATGTAATAAATTATGTAATTCTGCACTATTTGTACTCTGATATTATCGTTGTATGGATGTGATATTCGACTGGAATTTGGGTAATATGATCTACAACGATCGTATTACACTTCGACACTGTGGATTTCCCTTTGTGGAAATTGGGGTCATTTTAGTTGGTATCAGAGCCATACTTGACCTTAGGACGAAACCCTTAGAAATGGACGATAGAATAGGACGTGAACAGCCCTTCTTTCGATTATATACCGACCCTGCATTTACTTTTATGCAAGGCTTATCTATTATTGACCTGCTAACACCTGTCCCCTTGAAACATGCAGATGGCAATGAACGTCGACTGGCCGCCTCTAGGACCACTACCTCTGGACCACGCCAAGCTTACCTTTGACCTACGTGAGCTCGGGGGTTTTGCATAGACCCTCTGCCGAGTTCTCATCACGTTAGGTGTCCCCGACGAGCTTGTCAAGGTCACCTGCACCAGGAAGCTAGCTAAGGAAGGAGGAATCGAAGGACCGATTGTCACCTCAGTGGAGTTCCCAGCTAGCACTACCTTACCTTCTGTCCCAGCTTTCACCGAGTTGACTATAGAGGACACAGTCGAGGAGGGACTGCGAGCTATCTCACACAAGGCACTTCACAGAGTGATGAGGGACCACTATGAGCACCTAAAGACGATAGAGTTCCGTCTACTTCCCCAGGCCCTCGACCTCAGCCTTACCCCTAGTGAGCAGAGTTTCACAGCAGGCAGAGTTATCCTTGTCGAGGAGGATAGATGCCTTCATGTCTCAGCTATTCACCTACTGGAGCAGGGCAGGTACGTGACCCAGTTGGAGCAGAGGAGACGTCAGGACCAGGACCTTCGGTGGGAGTACCAGGAGCGAGACTCACAGGGAGCATAGGAGCGAGCTAGCCTATTGGAGACAGTTGCCAAGCTACAGGACGAGCTCAACCGTTGTGAGGAGGATCACAGAGCCAAGGTCGCTGACTTACAGGACAAAGCAGCTGACCTAGGCAATAGGAACTGCTACCTCAATAGCAAGGTCTTGGAGTTGCAGAGTGAGTTGGATGACAAGAAGGCTGAGTTCAACCGTAGAGGAGACAGAGAGAGATTCAAGGGGATTGATATGCTGAAGATCCAATCTCGGAACAAGACCCTGACTCAGGAGCTAGAGGAGTTCAGGAAGAAGGCCGTTCGCAACCAGGGTCACCTGATCGAGGCACTCAGGCAAACCGAGTACCTACAGGACAAGTGTGAGAGGACATGGTAGGCTTGGCAGATTTCTGACAAGAAGCGCCTCAGGGAGATGAAGGGTATGTGGGATCAGCTACCCAAGGAGGTTCGTAGTAAGACGAAGCCTAGGATAGAGGAGTTTGAGTTAGCCCCGACTCGCCTCAACCTAGACGCATGCCCTACCCTACCTGGAGCCAAGCCTACTGAGGAGCTCACCGAGGCTTTGAAGTACGTGTCCTGACTTCACAAGTCTAACGAGGAGATCAAGATTGAGAACAGTCGTATCCCAGCCGCGGTGTATGAGTTAGAGTAGATGACCCTGTGTGGTCATGAGTCATGTCAGTAGCTTCCATAAGTTGTACCCCATGATGTACCCCTTATGAGATGTATTATGAGACACTATGAGTAGAACGATTCTCGCACGTCTTCAAGTGTAGCTACTGGAGATGATGCTGTGTAATAAAAACCATGTAATGAATGTTTCGGATCTTATTGCATCTTTATGAATCTTATTGCTTTTTTTTGTAATGAGTGTTGGATAGTATAAATGTTTTTCTTTAAATTGTCAAAATCATGTAATCATATTGAATTATAAGCACTTATGGCACAAGCACTAAACTCTCTATGATCCGTGTCGCAGATGCCGAACCGCCGCTCTAATCGCCTAATGAATCGAGGACGTGCGCCTACCCCTGAACCAGTTGAACCCAATGGGGGACGTGGTGGCAACAACCGTGGTCGTGGCCATGGCCGTGGACATAGAGGGATACCCTTCCACCTAGAGAATACTCCGCCGCCTGAGGAGAACATTCCACCACCACCACCACCGAACCTGGCAGAAGTGATGGCACAACAGACCCAGCTTCTTGCAGCTCTTGTTGAAGGAGCAAACCGTCACCAGGGAGGTCAGCAGTATGACTTCCAAAGGAAGCTAGAGGGATTTCTAAAGCTAAGGCCACCTACCTATGATGGCACCGACCCTGACCCGCTTATAGCCGATGACTGGCTCAAGGAAATGGAGAAGAAGCTTGACCTCACTACTTTCACCGATGATGAGTGTGTTGGAGCTGCCACACACCAGCTCACAGGTGCAGCACGCGCCTGGTGGGATAGTTTCAGTGACTCCCATGAGGACCCTGCCCACATCTCGTGGGATGAGTTTGCTGAAGCATTCACTGAGTATCACATTCCCAAGGGTATCATGGAGGCCAAAGCCGAGGAGTTCCACAACATCAAGATGGGAAAGGACAGGGTGACTGAGTACACTACTCGTTTCACCAACCTTCTGCGCTATGCACCTTCTTATGTTGTGAACTCTGAGAAGGAGAAGCTGTACTATTACCGCAAGGGACTTAACCCGCACATCAAGCTGAAGTTTGGCGGTATTGAGAGCAACACATTGCGTGCTCTGGTGGATCGCTGCATCCAGATTGAGAAGGACCGTGCTAAAGTTGGAGAAGAGTACAGGGATAGGAAACGTAAGCGTGAAGAGTCTCTCTGTGGTCATGATCGCAAGAGGTTCCACAGAGATGCACCATCTAGGGAACGCTCTTGCCATAACAGGGATGACAACCCAGGATCAAGTAGGGGAAGTGGAGGCTACACCACCAAATACTCCTGCCCTGCTCAGGACCGTTACACCCAGGACCGTTATGCTCAGGACCGCAATAGTCAGGACCATTTCAACTGTCCCCGCACAGCGAATGAACGCCCAGCACAGAACCGCTCCGCACCAAGCACTGGAAACTGGAAGGCACCCGTGCCAACCCCTACAAGCGGCACGCCTTTCACCTGCTTTGCTTGTGGCCAACCAGGTCACAAAGCCGCTGAGTGCCCTCAGAACTCCGCTGCACAGAAGTCTCAGTTCAAGGGATCAGCTACTCATGGACGTCTCAACCATCTGGACGCCGAGGAAGCACAAGCTGCCCCTGACGTTGTGTACGGTATGTTTTTAGTTAATGGCAATACTGCATCAGTTCTATTTGACTCTAGAGCAACTTGTTCTTACATATCATCCAAGTTTGCACGAGATCATGACTTATCTGTAACCCCACGTGAAGATCCTATCATCACCAGCTCACCGTTAGGAGACCTAAAGTGCACCCACATCTGTAAGGGAGTGAGTCTTACCATTGAGGGTCTTATCTTTAGAGCCGACCTAACCCTGCTACCTTCCACTAACCTAGATGTCATCTTAGGTATGGATTGGTTAACCATTCACCGAGGTATCATATCATGTTCACCTAGATATGTCCAAGCGACCCACCCATCAGGCCAAGTCGTTAGATGTGAACCCCAGTCTGGAAAGTCCACCTCTATCCTATGTGCCCTTAAAGCAAGTTCAGAATCACGAAAAGAGGAGAAGACAGTTCATGATGTGCCAGTAGTCAGAGACTATCCCGATGTATTCCCTGAAGAATTACCAGGTATGCCACCAGACCGTGATGTTGAGTTCATCATTGATCTGTTACCAGGAACGGGACCCATTGCCAAGAGACCCTATTGCATGTCAGTTGATGAACTGACTGAGCTCAAGAAACAGCTTGATGAGCTCATCTCGAAGGGATATATCAGGCCCAGTGCTTCACCCTAGGGATCCCCTGTTCTGTTTGTCAAGAAGAAGGATGGCTCAATGAGAATGTGCATTGACTACCAGAACTTGAACGCAGTCACCATCAAGAACAAGTACCCCCTGCCAAGGATTGATGATCTGCTTGATCAGCTTTGAGGTGCAAAGTATTTCTCCAAGATTGACCTCAGATCAGGCTATCATCAGATGAAGATTCGAAAAAGTGACATCCCAAAGACAGCGTTTGTGACTAGGTATGGTCAGTTTGAGTTCACCGTGGTGTCCTTTGGACTCACGAATGCTCCCACATACTTCATGAACATGATGAATAAGGTTTTCATGGATGAACTAGATAAGTTCGTGGTGGTATTCATTGATGACATCCTTGTCTATTCATCCACCGCTGAAGAACACGAACATCATATGAGAACGGTGCTTGAGAAACTAGCCCAACATCAGCTATATGCAAAGTTCAGTAAATGTGAGTTTTGGCTACAGGAAGTTGCCTTCTTAGGCCATGTACTATCAGCTAAAGGTGTCGCAGTTGACCCAACCAAGATTGAAGCCGTGAAAGAGTGGGATCAACCCCGTAATGTGACAGAAATCAGAAGTTTCTTGGGATTGGCTGGATATTATCGCCGATTCATCAAAAACTTCTCCAAGATAGCCCGTCCAATGACCAATCTTCTGAAGAAGACCAAGGAGTTTGAATGGACGCCCGAGTGCGAGCAAAGCTTCTAGGAACTGAAACTGAAGCTTACCACAACTCCTGTGCTATCATTGCCTGATATCAGCAAAGATTTCGTAGTCTATTGTGATGCATCTCATCAAGGACTCAGTTGTGTGTTGATGCAAGATGGAAGAGTGATAGCTTATGCTTCTCGACAGTTGAAAGAACACGAGAACCATTACCCAACCCATGATCTAGAGTTAGCAGCAGTTGTGCATGCCTTGAAGATCTAGAGACACTACTTGATAGGCAACAAGTGTGACATCTACACCGATCACAAGAGCTTGAAGTACTTTTTCACTCAAGAAGATTTGAATATGTGGCAATGCCGATGGCTTGAGTTGATCAAGGACTATGACCTGGAAATTCACTATCATCCAGGAAAAGCTAACGTAGTCGCAGATGCTCTTAGTCGCAAGAGTTACTGTCACACCTTGATCACTGAATCAGTGCCACCTGAGCTCAAGGGAGAGATTGATGATTTCCAACTAGAGATACTACCGCATGACTTACTGAATGAGCTCCACATACAGTATGATCTCACAGATCGCATCCGTCAAGCTCAGAAAAGTTGTGAAGAGATTGAGTATCTCCGTGGTCTGATGAAACTAGGCTACAAGACCAACCACCAAGAAGATGGACAAGGAACCATCTAGTTCAAGAACAGAATCTGCGTTCCATCTGACCTAGTACTACAAGGGGAAATTCTATCGGAAGCTCATGATTCTAAGTACTGTATTCACCCCGGAGGTTCAAAGATGTATCAAGACCTGAAGAAACACTTCTGGTGGAAAGGCATGAAGACAGACATTGCAGGACATGTGGCACGTTGTGACACCTGCAATAGAGTCAAGGCTGAACATCAAAGGCCTGCAGGATTGCTAAAGCCTCTAGACGTTCTCGAGTGGAAATGGGAGAACATATCCATAGATTTCATAGTTGGATTGCCCCATTCACGGAAAGGCCATGATTCCATCTGGGTGATTGTTGATCGTTTGACCAAGATTGCTCACTTTGTACCGGTTAAGACCAAGACCAATGCCGAAAAATTAGCAGATCTGTACGTAGAGCACATTCTGAGACTACATGGAGCTCCCTCTAGCATTGTATCTGATCGTGGTCCTCAGTTTGTGTCCTGATTCTGGGAAGCTCTGCACAAGTCTATTGGAACCAAACTTGATTTCAGTATCGCTTATCACCCACAGACAGATGGACAGATAGAACGAGTAAATTAGATCTTAGAGGACATGCTTCGCGCTAGTGTACTGAGTTATGGCTCTGATTGGGAGAAATGCCTACCTTATGCAGAGTTCTCTTACAACAACAGCTACCAAGCTAGTATCAAGATGTCGCCATTTGAAGCTCTATATGGCAGACCTTGTAAGACACCTTTGATGTGGTCCCAACCGGGGGAAAGATCATTCTTTGACTCCGCTAAGATTCAAGATGCAGAGGAAGGAGTTGCACAAGTGAAGGAGAATTTGAAAATTGCTCAAAGTCGATACAAGAGCTATGCCGACAAAAGGAGAAGAGAACTTGAGTTCAATGTGGGAGACTTCGTCTATCTCAAGGTATCCCCGCTATGTGGAACTGTCAGATTTCACGTGAAAGGAAAGCTTGCCCCAAGATTTGTTGGCCCATACAAGATTTGCAAGAGGATTGGAAAGCTCGCCTACAAACTTGAGCTACCCAAGGAATTGATGGGTGTACACTCCGTATTTCATGTCTCACAGCTACGCAAGTGCTTGAGAGTGCCCGATGAAGTAGTTCCACCTGATACACTTGACATTCAAGACACACTCGAGTATAAAGAACATCCTATCAGAATTCTGGGTAGAGATACCAAAGAGACCCAAAGCAAGACTATCCCTATGTGCAAGATCCAATGGAGCAATCACATAGAGAGAGAAGCAACATGGGAAAAAGAGTCTGACCTCCGGCTACGATATCCTTACCTCTTCGAAGAATACGTTACGCTTTAATCTCGGGGACGAGATTCTGTTAAGGGGGTAGGACTGTAACAACCCAAAAATCCACACACCAAAAATACCAACTACAAAATTTTTCTCAAAACTTCCATGTGATGATGTGTGTCATGTATAGTAACCCAACCTAAGAAATGCATTAGGTCTAACCCCAACCCAAGTTAACACATAAGCATGGCATGTCATTAGTTAATTGCGTTTTTTTAAATTCTAACAAATAAGTGTTGCATACATTGAATGTGATTTGGATTTCCATTTGAGTTATGATATGCTTAACAACTCCAATAAATTAGGTGCACCAATTTGGAATTCAAATTTTAGGACCAAATTTGAATTCAAACAAAAGAGATGAAATGAAAAACAGAAAAAGGAAACGAGGAAGAAGGCCTCGCAGCCCAGGTTGCTCGGCTTCGCGGCCCAGCCAGCCCAACCGCGCCCACCTTGCACCGGCACGCCCGTACGCAGCCCACGAGCCGGCCCAGCACATCGCCCACGCTCGCGCACCCATCTGCCTCGCTCATAGCCACTGGCCGCTAGACCCCGCATGTCAGACGCACCCCCCGTCTATAGTGTCATCTTCCTCACCCATGCCTCAACCGCCTACGCGATCGGCGCCCGACAGCTGTGGCAGGGGCAGGCCAGGGGGGGTCACGCCCGGGGCATGACCCTGTCCCCTTGCGCCACGCCCACGCAACCCTGCACCACCGTCTGATGCGATGCATCCGCCTCCACCGCACGATGCCATCTGCCCTGGGAGGCATGGCGCTCGGCTATAAAGCCAGCCCGCACACCGCTCATGCCCGGCGCCCTAGCTTCTCCCTCAGCCTCCGCTACCGCTTGGTGGCCCAGCAGCCGCACCACACCGAGAGTAGAGGGCCGAGAAGGGGATCGTGGGAGGAGGATCGGAGCCCCGCACGCTGCCGAAGTCACCGGAGCCGAAGGCAACGCCGTCATCATCATCACGGTCGTGGGTCGGCACTGCACGGCACTGCTTCTGGAGCTACACGGCCGCAACTCGTCACTGCACCACTATCCCCTCTTCCACAACACCTACGGTGAGCCCCGGTTCATTCCCTGCTCGCCGCTGGACCTTGCTACTCCGGCCATGGCGCTCCATACCATGAGCGCGTAGGTCAAGGCCATCCCCATCCTCTAGGCACACCAGCACAGCACACTCACGTTGACCGTGACCATCCCCGAGCCCTTGGACGCTGTAGGCCTCTCTAGGTTCCCCAGACGCCGTAGTCGAGCACGCATGCCGCGCTCGCAACGCCGCCGCCATGACGCAGCCACCACTGGTCCGAGCACCCGACCACCAGTCCGAGCACCCGACCACCAGTCCAAGCACCAGACCACAGGTCCGAGCACCCGACCACCAGTCCGAGCACTCGACCACCGGTCCGAACATCAAACCACTGGTCTGAGCACCCGACCACCAGTCCGAGCACCCGACCACCGGTCCGAGCACCGACCGCCTTGGCCAGTACCACCGGGAGCGCCTGGCGCCTCCTTGACTCGCCCGTTCCATTCGCTGAAGCCACGGGTAACTCACGCACACGCCGTGACCACCCCGCAGGAGCCCGTAGTGACCCGCGCGCCTCGCCGTCGTCACCATGTCGCTGTGGCCACCGGGAAGACCTTACCGGCCACCTAGAAACTGGAAGTCCTGCCCTGAGCTCTGGACGCCCTTGCCGCATCCACACGGCTCCGTAGGAGCCTACATGCCCCACTGTGATGCCCTCTGAGGCCATAGCCACCACACCGACGCCGCCGACATGATCAGAAGGCCGTCCGCCGTGGCCAAAGCCACCGGAGGCCCTAGAGGACCCATTGACCTACCCAACATGCCCGCTGGAGCATTGTGACGCCCATGCGCACCACAGAGCCGGCCAATGCCACTGCACCCACGCCATTCCCGCACGCCGGTTGTGCTCGAGCCGCCGTTCACCGTGACCAGTGACTTAGGATGCACCATCCATCGCCCTGACTCCACCATTGCAGTCGCCGTGGCACAGGGAGGCTTTTCCCCACCTCTATTGGATGCCAAGCCGTTGCGGGAGCTCGCCGGTGAGCACGTCGTCGGCGGGAGCACGCCGTGGAAGAACAGAGGAGAAGGGGCAAGGTGAGCAGCGTAGCCTTGCACCCAGTGCACATGAGCCGAGCCGAGGAGAAATGACGATGGGCTCGGTCCACCATGGACCAGGAGCGCTGGTCCACCGTGAGCCACACGGTGTGAGCCGTGCTACGGACGAAGCCCAATAAGAGCCCATGGCCGTGACATGGCTGCGCCACAACACGCCACGTGTACGGCCCGGCCTGGCCCAGACCGGCCCAACCCAAAGAACAACAGGCCCAGCTAGGACCCAGCCCGTATTGACCATTGACTGGTCAACGCTGACCGTTGACCTGGCCCCACCTGTCAGTGACACAGACACCCTGGACCCACACGTCAGATGCTGACGTCATGATGACGTCACGTGGGACCCACATGTCAGAAGCCAGCACAGCCAAGGTGATGTCATGCTGACGTCACGCTGACATCAGCTGATGACGTCAGCAGCCCTGGCCCCACACGTCAGTGACCCTGACCGTTGACCGAAGACGTTGACTGTTGACTCACCGTTGACTTTGATCGGACCCACCTGTTAGTGACTCAATAGCCTCTAGCCCCACCTGTCGGTGAGCATGACATTGATGACGTCATGCTGACGTCATGCTGACATCAGCTAAACCCCACCTGTCAGCTCGGAACCGTGATGCTGACGTCATGCTGACATCAGCTAAACCCCACCTGTCACCCCAGCATGACACGTGTCAGCCCAGGATTAATTCAGCCTTTTTTCCATTTTCAGAAATAGATTTAATCTTTGGAAATTCATAACTAATTCATACGACCTCGAAAAAATACGAAACTAGGACCAAAATTCATCTAAAATCGAGCTCTACGTAATGGACCCATGTTTGAGTGCATTTGGCTCTTTTGAATTTTCATTGCTTCTTTGTGCTATTCTATAGACGTCGCTAACGCGACTATAATACGGTCGTTTGCAGACTCGGAGGAGAACCGGACGGACGAGGACCGTGAGTACCGTGAGGAGAATGGAGATGACTACACTGAAGGTGCCACATCCCACCCAATCTCGTAGCACCTATTACGCATGGCTAATATAGAACTGCTATCGCTTTACTTTACTGCTACAATTATATTATGCTAGGACTTGCATGGTAGTATGCTTGCTTGAAAGCCTTTACCTTGACGCAACCTTACCCCTGCATACCCTGCTATTAGGCTAGACACACGCTTACTGCTATATATTTCATTACTTATACTTCTACTACGCTTCTACTATGTGCGTGGTGAAAACTGGTGTTACCTGGACTATGGGGAGAGTGCTGCGTGTGTGACTTGGGTGTGTGGAGGGTGAGGGTTGTGTCGACCAAGTTGGAGTATACGATGAGCCTGGGGCAAGTCTTGCTATGGGATGCTACCTGGGCACCCCTGGAAATGGATACCTGTGGTGGGTAAGTGGTATATGAGGTGGACCTGGGTGTGAACCTATGACGGGTGGAGCCCGGGATGGAGGTGCTATGGTGGCACGATGAATGGAAACCCTGATGGAGACATTCTGGCTTGGTCATCCCTAAGGACTTACTAGTACTCAGATTCACCGGGAAGCCTTACGTACCACTTGCCCTATATGGTGCGGGACGGCTGGACTACTTGGTAGGATATTGCCACTACTGCTAGGTTGATAGCGGACAGTGTAAGGAGGTACGGGGCGCGAAGGACTCCCCCCACACCCTTCCGAGACTTCATGGAGACCTTGTGGACCCGGCTCATGACTCACAGTTTCAGCCACCCCAGACTTGACTTGGGGTGAACCAGGGCTGAATGGTAGAGTGGCACTATCCTAGGCTAGCAAGCAGCCGGAATCAGCCTAGTTGACGACGGTCAGCGAGGAAGGCGGATCTTGTGGTTATGTAAAACCTCTACAGAGTGTATGGTTGATCGATCGATACATGTGCCGACTTGTTGGCTATGGACCTTTCCTGGGTTTCACTTAAACTAGATAGTGAGATGAGTCCTTCTCTTTCTTCCCCCGTGAGAGAGTGTCGGTCATAGCCAGGGGCTATGGGCCTTGAGACAGTGCCGAGAGGGAGTTGGCCTATCGAATGAGCGATGGTATGGCTGTGGTATGGTGACGGTGTGGAGATGGTGGTTTATCGATCCCAGGATCGAAACCTGGCTCAGAAAAGGGAAAGGAATGGAATGTGTGTGGGTATGGTGTTAAAACTTGACAAAATATTACTATTTACTTGATATGCTATTGCATAGGAAACCCCAGCCTTATAGGTTCATTTTGCTTATACCCAACTTGCATCCAATTTCTACAAAGCAATGCTCATAGGGTTGGGAGTGGCCAATACAAATCGTACTGATAAATTTTGGCACACAGGTTCTGCTGAGGAGTATAGCTTCGAGGAGTTTGACGGTTGAGGGATTCGTGCCTACGCTCGAGTTTGGCGATCTTATCTTCAAGTTGTTCTGAATGAATGCTACTTTTGATTCCGCCAATGCGGCGATGTAATAAATTATGTAATTCCGCACTATTTGTACTCTGATATTATCGTTGTATGGATGTGATATTCGACTGGAATTTGGGTAATATGATCTACAACGATCGTATTACACTTCGACACTATGGATTTCCCTTCGTGGAAATTGGGGTCATTTCAGTCTTAGTCTACGTGAAAGATGGATGTGGCCAAGGAAGGGAAAGCAAAAGAAGAGTAGTAAGGAAAGTTAGATTCAGGTAGTCGGGAGTGATTGGAAAAGCCTGAGTGGACGCCATGTCCCAAGCCCTATGTTTAGTTTGACCGCACTATGTATGCCGGGTTATTTCGCTGCGTGCCCTATGAACGCCATCTGTGTCGGGCCCATTAGCACCCCGTTCTCGCTAGCCACGGCATTGTGCTGCACTCGCCGTCCTCGTGCACTGTGCGCTTCTCCTTTTCTCGGTATCCGATTGGCTCCTGACCCCGCACCCTCGTCCCTGTACCAAACCCCCCTTTCCCTCCCTTCTTTCTTCTTTTGGGGACACAACCACCCGTATGCCTCCCTCATTGAGCACACCCTCTTATCTCTCGTCCTTTATTTCTCCTCTGCTCGCTTGCACGGGGAGCGCACCATGGCCGTGTTTATCCCCACAGAGTGAACTGTCTGTGTATCCCATCCATGCCGTCTCCACTTCTGGTGTGTTGTGTTCCACCTCCGTTCACCACTATAAGATGCCCTTGGTCCTTCCTCTTCTTCTTAATCCCCATTCCCCTCGCATTCGGAGCAGAGCTACGGGATTTAGTCATCAATTGTGGAACTAGGTTCGTCAGTCAGAGGTGATTGTGTAATCTGAGAAGAAGGAACTAGTTTTCAAAGAAGTTCAAGTCTACCGTTGGTTAGTTCGGTCTTAGGGTTCACGATGTTCAACTTCTCAGTCTCCTGTTTCTAGATCTATTTGTCATACGCCATGTTTTGGATAATCATTATCTTGTTTCTCCATTACTCTTGTCTATCTTGACTTCTGGATTAAGTCTCAGTTGTATTAGGTTGCTCTTAACCATGTATCCCTAAATCCCCAGGTGGTTTAGTATTCGAAGTCGGGTAATCTTTCGTGTAATCCCTGATCTACGAAATGTAATCGTGTTTTTCCCCTCTTCTGATTCTTGCTTCGAATCTCAGGACAAGATTCTTTTTAGGGGGGTTGGTTATAACACCCCTGGTGTTATGAGCTTGCTTAGCACCAAGATTTAGACCTAAGAGGATGTACCAAAATGATTTTCTCAGATTTTAAAATTTAACTTATGTTTAAAAGTATCAATTTTGGTGAATTCTATTGAACAATGGGTTAATTAGTTCCTAGATGTTTTGTTTTTACGAGTTAGTATGACGTATGGACTAGTGCTTAAAAATGTCTGATAGCAAATAAAAGGGTGAATGGCTTGTTTATTTGATTAAGTGTGGAAAACAAATTTTATAAACAAAAATACGATACGACTGGTATATAGTACTTAAGTAAAATTCGGAGCATGATTTTTGTTGCATTTAAAATATCGAGTAACAAACTTTAGTGCTTTAGTCGTGTTTGAAAATATATATAGTCAGCTTGGAAAAAGAATATTTAAGAGCTAAAATGATATATAATGTGGGTAGAAAAATTATGCCATCAGCAAGGTAAGAACGTCATGAGTGTGTTAGTATGTTTGTTTTGTGTATTGCTGTGATGTTTGTTTGTTTCAAAATTAGTTTGAAAAGGAACAAAAAATGGAAAACTCATTCGTAGTTTGTGTGGATAAATAATAGTTAATTTGAAAAGTGATTTTTATAGAGCAACAATAATATATAACGCGTTGGGGATGTGTCGTTGGCACTCTGTTCAAGAACCAGCAACTGTAGGGAACGATCTCGGCCGCTCACCTTAGCTACCTCGCTCGCTCTCGGCCGTTTGTTCCATCTACCCGAGCTACCGAAGCCACCAGCGCATAGAGCAAATAAGCATGCATCATTAGCAGCTCATAGTACTAGCAGCGCTTAGCGGGAGCACCCTGTTGGTAGCACGCCATCACAGCATAGGCATGCCTCAGTTGCTGTCGTCCCTGCTAAGCGCCACCGTCCGACTACCCGTTCTATCGCTTCACCCTGCAGCACCATCAATGCCTCTTGTCGTGCTCTCTGCTCTCTGCCTCTGCTTGTCTTGCCTGCCTCTGCCGAGCCGTGTACCCACCGTGGCAGTGCCCACGTCGCCTTGGCCTACTCCCCGTGCCCCTCTTTTTTCCTCTCCTCGTCGCGCGCTCGTGCCCACAGCACCGCTCCTCCCTTCCCTGGTCCTTCACCCTCCCTCGCGAGCACATGCGTGACCCATGGCCTCGCACTGCTCATCCTCTCACCTTCCCTGTCGCGGCCGCGTGTGGCCGCCGTGCCCATGGTCCCGCATTGGACCATAGCCCGCAGCGCTGCCCTCCCATGCCACCATCGCACCCTACCGTGGCCGCTTCCACCGCCGCCACCACGCACGCGAGCGCGCCGTGCCGCGCCACCCGTCCATCGTTGTCCGCGCCGGGCCAATCCTGCCGCTGATGCTCACTACGGGTGCCCCACTGGCCATGCCGGTTGTACGGTTGCCACCCACGCATGCGGACAGAGCCACCGTTGCCCCACGCGCCGTCCCGCCGTCCCCGCCTGGCCGGCGCCACCTCGACCGGTGTCCTCACCTCATCGGCTCACGCAGGTAGGCTTCCGGGGGCTGGTTCGGGTCTTGCCACGGCCAGCCTGAGGCCTTGTGGGTCCCCATGCAGCTCATCGGTGGGTTTTCCGCCACCGCCGTGCCTTTCTCGGTCCCACAGCATCGTTGCCGCCGCCGGCCGGTGCTTCCCTATCCATGCTCTGCTTTGAGGATGAAGGGAAGGTGAGAAATGGAAATAGAATCTTTCTTTGGGTCCAGATGCGAAATGCTAGATTTAGATGAATGGTACTATAGAGTGCCTAATGTACTGCGGGGTGACTTGTTAAAAGATCAGGGGTCTCGGCGCAAAGTGGTGCCGCCGTCGCTGGGTTTTCCCACGTGGGCCGGCTTGCTGGGTCGCCGCCTGCGTCGCACTGGGCCACGCTCGCTGTGCCGTGTGCCACGGCCTGTGGTTGCGCACGCGCCCCGCTCGCGCGCTGTGTAACAGAACTGACCAAATCATAAGAACGTAAGTACAAAAACAATCACCGAAGCGATCAAATTCCTGTACTTAAGCTCCCATAATCCCGGTAGTCCGGAAATCACGAAGGATTTCAACCAACTCTCGACATACAAACCAAGATCATAATGATTCAACACAACACATCATCCGTTACAACATTTCACAAGTAGCATTCGGATTACATCCATCAGAGTTGAAATAGAATATTACAAACCAAGTTTGAGTGTGCGGAAGCAACATAGTTTGGTACAAACATCATAGTTTTCAATTACATTGCCAAGTCTGAGTCATGTCCCACAAAAGCATTGTCAGGTGCGAGAACTAGTAGAGACCGTGCCCAATGGTCTAGTCTTCATCCCCAGCTGGGAGAAGGCAGTACTTGCAGCAACCAAAGTAGAACTGGTCATCTGCAACAGGTGGGAGATAAACCCTGAGTACGAGAAGGTACTCAGCTAGACTTACCCGACAAAACCAGAAATAAAAGACACCAAGGAGCATGCAAGGCTTTTCAGGTGGGCTAGCTTGACACAGTTGCATAAAAGAGCTTATGATTATAGTAACCAATTTAAACTTAGCATCAAGCTTATCATTATTTACCTGTCCACTAGATTAGCACCTGTACTAGAGCACTCACTTATTAGGAGCAAACAATATTAACCATAGCAGGTATAATAAGGCTGTCATCATCATATCATCATTTCTGAACCATTATGTTATTAAGTGTATCTACATTGGAGATAAGCCCGTCAAGTTCTCACTAACCGGGAGAGACGGCGACTCGAATCGAATTACAACTCAGCTGAGGGGGTATTCCTAACTCTCACCCTGGCATACTTTGCAAGGGTAGCCGTGGGTTACCTTTGGTACATCTCAGGAACCAAATTCGCGGGTTCGATCAGCGCCAGCACTCTCAGGGATACCCTTCTGCCAGGACGATCAGGACTTTTAAATCACCTGCCCTTGGACTCACGCCTATGGCTCCCTTTCGAGGCGCACTTTATACTTATCGACTCCTGGCCTGAGGTGAGCTACTCGGCTTCGTGGTCGGTCATCGGACACAGCCAACTAAGAGAGAGGCATGCGTTCAACATGAACAGGAAAGGCTCCAAGAATCAGTCCTTAAGCGACACAGACGGAGTCACTGCAAACCGGCAAGCCTCCATCCGGTCTTCATTTCAAATTAAGACTGGTTCTTTTCCATGATAGCAAATATAGCCAACCGTGCCACATGTATCTTCCTATATCTCGCAGGTGACAGGAAATCACTCGACTTCTACCGCGTTTAAGCAGGGCTAAGCACTACTCGAGCCTGAGCTACATAGGATTTAGGGTAACAATATCTGGACAAGGAATTGGGTAACCAATGCAGCAATTGTTTGCATCCAACACCTAAACTTAATGCAACAATATATATATGAACAATAATACTGTAACTGCATTTCAGAAATTAGGAGGCTTAATATGCTCCGGGGCTTGCCTTTCACAAAGTTGCACGGACGGTGATCTGGGCACTCAACGGCGACCTCGTCTGGCACTTCTCCTGAAGGCTGCTGCTCCTGAATCTCCGGTGTCGGCTGCTGCTGCTCGCTCGGTTCCTCGAATTCCAGCAGGGTCACTCCTTCCGGTACACCTATTGCATGCCGATGCAAAAGATAAATACCATGGATGCATAAGGTATGACATGATGCTCATGATGAATGGATCGTAGTAAGTGTTTACGAACGCATTACTGGACACTCGTTTACCGAGTAAGACTAGCCCTATTCAAATCACTTTAAGCATGTATCTAACTAAACTTAAAGAACAAGATCACTTACCTAACTTGCATAACCTAAGATAAAGATGCTCATCTTCAGTTAAAGGCCTAACACCTAGGAACATTACCACAAACTTAGAAATAGTAAAGACATACTTAAAATAACAGTTAAAGCTTCATATGCAAACCAGTAGTTACTTAATTCAATCATAACCAGAGTTATATAAATCCAAATGACTTGTATGAGGATATTCTGGAAAGCTTATGAAATTCTCTACAAAACATTTGTAAACACCAAAGCATGATTCTTAAGTTAACTAAATCAAATTCCAGTAAACCTAGAATCTGTCCAGAAATGACAGGGTTACTAACTTAATTATTTAAGGATTGTGCAAAAGCATACTTTGATCAAACCAAGTTTGCCAACTTGTTTTTCATACCTAAGAAACATCAGAAAGTATAGTGCCAACTTCTAAATAAATTATTTAATATCCTTTTTCAATTTATTTAGTTAATTAGGTGATTTAAGCAATATATAGTAAAACTATTCATAAAAATCTACAAAAATTACAGTAGCTATCTCATGCTGCACATAGACCATCATAAAAATTTCAAAGTCATAGGACAAACATAACTTGCTGTATCCAAAATAACAGATGACATGTCTAATTTGAGCATAATTAGGAAACCCTAATGAAAAGTGTCAAGCAACAGATTTCACATTTTTCCTAACATCATTCTAGCATAAGAACCTTACTCACCAAATTTTACCTTTACTGGATCTATAGAAAATTTATGAAAATTCACACAAGATCCATCCATTAATAAAAAGAAATTCTATAACTCAAAAACTACACATGCACTAGCTTTGAAATTTTAAATAGAGCTTCTAATAAGAATTAATAGACTACCCACAAAATTTCATAATTTTTGGACCACAGAAACTCAAGATAAAATTCAAACAAGTTTGCATGCATAAAAAAACACATTTCAAAGTCATATTTAATTCATCCAAATTTTCTAAAACCTATGCTCATATAATATTTTTATTAAATACTAGACATTACTAGGAACTCAACAAAATTAGAACCACATCATTTGGATCCACCATCTAAGAGCTACACATTTTTGAATATGCACATAAATCGGTGAATAATCAAACAAAACAAAATAGAAATCCTAACAGCTACTGGGCCAGCCCAAGAACGGCGGCCCACGAGCACACAGGCGCGGCCCAAGACGCGGCCCACGCAGGGCTCCCGCCTCAGCCACGACGCTGACAGGGAGGACCCGCGCGTCAGCGAGAGGAGCAGGGGAGGCGGCCTCGGCGACGGTGGAACTCGCCGACGGCGAACCCTCCGGTGAATCGAACAGCACCGGCGTGCTTCCCAAGTCCCCACGCTTCGATTTCCCTACCAAGCCGAAGCTCTAGTGGTCCCTAAGCGCTCCGGCCACGGCGCACGGCGAATCGGCCATGGCGCACGGCGGCGCTCGGCCGTGTCCCGGTGCGGCTGGACCGGCACTAGTGATGGCATCTACACCCAAGCAGCTACTCGTGATGGAGAAGGCTAAACGCGAGCTAAGAATGGAGGAGGGGAACGGTGCCATGCTGGCCACGGTGAGGTCACCGGCGCGGCCATGGCGCAGCGGTGTCAGAAAGGTCACAGCGACCTTACCCAAGTCTAATTGACGCAACTGTGAGGTGGAGGTGGAGTAGGTGATAGGTGGAGGCTAGAGCTGACCCTTGTGTGTGGATTCCTCCTGGTGGGCTCAGAGGGGATTCCTTTACGCTACGATCATAGTTTTTATTTATAACTCTCATTAAATATTTTTATAAATGAAAGTTTTATAATTTGTTGTCATAGTTTATATATCAATGCTTCATCATATCATGAATCGATATTTATTTCCGCTGTAATTCTGATCACATGTTTATATTCCATTGTTAACTTAAATTGTTCATAACTCTTATAATATGATCATATTTCGCTATTATAAATAATAAATATTATACTCTGATGTTCCATAGAAAGTGATGTAAGAAATGGTCAATAATGATATAAGCTTTATTCTCTCATTTGTGATCCTGATGGAAAAATATGGATTTTCGGGTTCTCCCTTGGGGTGTGCTCGACGAAACCGTGTAATTTGGTATCCTCCCTCGAGTACTTAGTGTCTAATGGAAGATGGGTACTCGTAGGAGGCATTAGATTAGGCGGTTCTACCACAGCAAGCACCTACCTCAAAGCGGAGTTTGAAATGAAAGACTTGGGTAGAACCAAGTTTTGCTTGGGCCTGCAGATTGAGCATCTCCCTAGAGGAATTTTTGTACACCAATCTAGCTACATGAAAAAGGTTTTAGAAAGATTTAATATGTCCAAGGCTCATCCCGTGAAAACCCCGATGGTTGTCAGATCACTTGAGGAGGACAAAAACCCATTTAGACCGAGAAGTGATGACGAGAAGCCTTTAGGACCCGAAGTTCCTATTTGAGCGCTATTGGAGCACTGATGTACCTTGCGAACTGCACTAGGCTTGATATTGCATTCGCAATGAATTTGCTAGCTCGTCATAGTGCGAACCCAACCAGAAGACATTGGGTAGGCATTAAGACAATACTTAGATCTTGGCGTGTATTTCCCAAAGAATCAGGATCTAAGATTGGTTGGCTATGTAGATGTTGGATATCTATCTGATCCGCATAATGCAAGATCTCAACTGGTTTCGTATTTCTCTATGGTGGTACTGATATATCCTGGACATCTTGCAAACAAACCTTGGTAGCAACATCAACAAACCACTCAGAGATTATTGCGCTATATGAAGCCGCACGTAAATGTGCTTGGCTACGACGGATGACTAACCATATCCAGAAGTCATGTGGTCTTAGTATCGTGGATACCCCCACTATTATCTATGAGGATAATGCAACATGTGTTGCACAAATGCAAATGGACTATATTAAGAATAATATGACTAAGCATATATCTCCTAAATTTTTCTATACTCACGAACTCCAGAAGCAGGGTGAGGTAAATATCTTGAAAGTCCAGTCATGTAACAATGTAGCAGATTTGTTCACTAAGTCTTTACCAGCTACTACATTTAGAAAATGTATCCATAATATTGGTATAAGACGATTGAGAGACCTGCAAAGTTCAGGGGGAGATCGCCGCTGAATTGCCCTTATTACTGGGTCCAGAAGATCCTGGAATTTATAGTCCTGAAGATTATAAAATGTCATAAAGACAACCGTTGTACTCTTTTTTCCATAAATGAGTTTTCCAAAAGTTTCTCATAATGATTTTTAATGAGGCAACAAGTGCATTACATCTAGCGGCACTATGTACTCTTTCTCCATATTTTTCCACTGGGTTTTTAGGAATTTTAATGCCTCTTTCTCCATATTTTTCCACTGGGTTTTTAGGAATTTTAATGAGGCATGAGTTGATCGCGGTATTCGCCAAGAGGAAGTGTTGGAAAACAATAACCCTAAGATAATTATGGGCTCATGCCAAATATACCCCCGAAAGGTTAAGACTATATAAAGAAACTTGTACCCATCTATAATGATAGAGATAAAAGTTCCACAATATTTACTCTCATGTATGTTCATCTGGTGTGCTGTTGAGAAGGAAACCAGATCAGGATCCGCAACACCGCTGTTACTTAACATATATAACATAGTGTAACGGTTGTGGGCTTGTGGCACTCTTAACGGACCAATTTTACTTAACTATATCAGATTACTGCAGCAAGCGTCGAACGCAGGTCTATCCACATCACTATAACATATAACATATGTAGGAATAACTCACATGCAGAGGCCAACTACAGACAACACAATGCCAGAAACATAGCAGACTTTTTTTTACCTAAACAAGAACGGCGAAGCATGAAAACAGGGCTAACACTGCAGCAACCACAATTATACCACCCCACGAACAATACACTGCTTATTGTTCCTCCGACTGAAAGGAAAAAGTCCCAAACAAATCAATCCTCACCACTGAATTCAAAAAATAAAGAGAAAAGAGACATTATTATCCCCACCAGATGAATTAATACTGCGTGATCTACATTACCACACACCACATGGCAAACCTACAGGAGGCATAACAGCAGTCTTGCCAAGGCCACAGTCAAGGGTAATCATCTCTGGCTGGGTTCGACAGTGCGCAAATTAGCTCCTGTCATTCCTTCAAGCCTGTCCTTCATTATATCTACAAAGTGACCAACCATTTCATGGAACTGCTTCAAACCCGAGAGCGGCAAGATTATAGACGAACGATCTTGTCCAGCCACCTGTAAGTACAATCAGAAACAGTAAGAGCAATGGATCACTCTCGTGCGTGGAAAATGGAGGCTTGTGTTTGCAAATAATGGGCAACAACATGTTACCTCAGAAATCCTCAAATAATGGCCCCTGTTGTTGCTGCCCAGGTCGAAGAAGAACCTCTTTTGATCTGCCCTAATCACCTTAGACATACCCATGCCACTAATTTCTTCTTGAGGAGGCAGATCAACCAAGCGGTCGACATCTACCTCTGGCCCAGAAGCGGACTGGCTACCATGTCCAGCTATAAATCCGGCACCCACATCATCGGAAAGGCCAGGAAGACGCTCTGGCGGCTCCATGTGTTGCTGGACAATCCAATATCAAAAGAATACAGTGTCATAGAGGGTAGACTTCACAAATATGCAACAAACATTTCTTTTTGTTAGCTCTACCTGATTTGGATGATTTGGTAGGACAAACAATCTGGAAGCCTCGTTATTTATTTCCAACAGTACATTCCTGAATGCTTCCCAGCCCTCTTCACCAGAGCTGCCAGCTGGAACAATTATGGTACTCCGATTCCTGTTGACAGAGGCCTCGGAAACCTAAATACAAAATGTTGTGTAAGCAGCTAACTATTGCAGTTATGTCACGCATATAAAGCTGCACAGTTACTTTATAAGCAAAAGAAAAGGTGATATAGCTCAAAAGTATCATTCGTTGCAAACACGCAACAAAGATAGATAATACTTCTCCCCAGCTATATACAAGACCATAACCTTTTACGGTTTATATCTAGGGAAAATATTCAGTGCAAACCCCTTCTCAGTGGATGTTGAAAACAAACTAACACAAATTATGTTTAGTTGGTAGCATTAAAACATATAATATTTCGATTCCAAATTTAGTTAGAGTCATGAAATTGACAGATGCCAGAAGAATATGCTAGGATCACTACGTGTAGTGTGCTAGCCAATAAGATTAAGCTACACATTAAGTCTTTTCAAGAATGCAACAGACACAAAGACTGCTCAAGATCATTATGTCCCTCAAAAAAATTCAAGGAAATAAAAAAAAACTTAGGAAATTAAGCAAGCAAGGTGACATGTTCAGCAACATGATAACCCACCAGCTAAAAAGGTAAAATGCAACATTCTATCAGAGAATACCATCTGTCACTATTTGGACCCACAATCTGAAAATGTAAGACTATTTATGTTAAGAGCATGCATCAAGGAATGTCTTGAGATTTTCAATAATCCAAACAAATCCAAGTGGAGAGCCCAGATCTGTGGTCCATAATGCATATACATGCAGCATGCATCAAGTCTTTGCTAAAAGTACACCAATATACCACTTTCTGTTGGTTTCAGTTGTTGGTGTCTTCAATACTCGATTTTCAATGTATGAAACTATGAACAGATAGCTCTATTTTCTGAAATATATTGTTCCAATGAAATTAAGACACAAGCATTCAGTGTCTAACTAAATCTTTTTTATAAAAATCAAGAGAATAATCTGAAAAGTTTTATAGCAGGACTGTGAGAAATAAATTGATTTCTCGATCTATCAGTATGTGAACATTAAATTGGATATTGCCACAAAAAACACGAATATTGACCAATCAAGATTTATTTTCCCTTTTTCTTTGGTTTTGGAACCACAAGTGCTGCACCAGACTAAAATAAAAAAAACAAATCTGAACATAAATTCACAACTCCAGAAAGAATAATATCACTGATTACCCAAAAAAAAAACTGTTGTAAATAAAAGATAGCAAAATCAATGTGACAGCAACACATAAGCAAGCAGCAGCATCCATACAATTCAAATTTAGGAAAACCGTCAAGTAGTCAGGTGTGTATCTTCGATCATCAGTTAAATGGCCTAAATGAAAACCCCAATCAATCCTTATTCTCTTTCCATTCCACAACAACAACAAAAATCAATTAAGATCTGTTGGACACAATAAATGGTGGTGAACCTAGAGCACCACATCATCAATTTCTACTCCCTCTGGTATTCTTTACTTTTATAATGGTCTGCAAGGTGTGACTTTGATCACTATTTTTTATACTAAATTTATGAGATTATAAAAGTGATTTTTCAGGGCAAATCATACATGATTTTTATGTGCCCAAAATAAATAATTTTAAGTTATTGATGTCAATGTTTTAAAAGCTGGATCAGATCTTGTCCAAAACATAAATATTTTTTCACTAGAGGGGAAGTTCAGAAGTTAATACTTGGTAATTTTGCACGAGCAGAATGGCCTACACAACAGAATATGCCACTAAAGGCAAACACAAGATACTACTTTGCTTGGTTGCCACTAGGTTCATAAATAACTGGTAGTTACAAACAGTAAAAGTGAAATTGCCAGAATAGGAGAAACCAAAACCTGCGAAGGGCACAGCTACTAAAGAGCAAAGTCCCATTTTGGTCATCCATCTTTGGGTTGTGCCCAGTAGGACCTAAACCTTTTCAAAGCTTGAAGTAACCCTCAAGCACACCTTTTTAGGACATTCAACCTAGGCCGCGTTTAGTTGCGCCCGGAATTGGCGCCGCCGGATTTCCAGCGACACTGTAGCGCACTGCAGTATTTCATTTGTATTTGGTAATAATTGTCCAATCGTTGATTAATTAGGCTCAAAACGTTCGTCTCGCAAAGTACAACCAAACTGTGCAATTAGTTTTTGATTTCGTCAACATTTAGTACTCCATGCATATACTGCAAGTTTGATGTGACGGAGAATCTTCTTTTTGCATAGTGTCAAAGTTGGGAGTTGGGGGTGAACTAAACATGGCCCTATTGATGAACTCTGAGCCTTGGTCAAAGAAGACCGTGCCACTAACAGATGGGTCCATGCTCCACATAGCAATGGAAAACTAGTCAGCATACTCATTTAGGACCTAGATGTCTTGAATCAACGAAAATCTGAAGAGAATAATAGGACCTTTTCACTTACTAAATCCACACAAGCAAATCCCGTTCTAGTGCGACAGATTACCCCTTATTCTAGCTAAACAGTCTGGCTTCCAAATATGAAATTCCCCAATTTGGCAATTTTCTCGTACCAACACACAAAAAGATGACAAAATTTGAAACTGCACGCGTTCATACAGAGCAAGTTACGTCACCTTGAGGAATCGGCCCCTCTTGTTCTCCCCGATATCGAAATAGAACACCTGCACCGCGCAATGAGCATAATTAAGCCACGCCAAAATTAGCATCAACGGCACGAGAATCAGCGGCAGAAGCGGGCCAATCACGAAGGAAGCGGGCCAATACCTTGGTCTGGAGTCGCAGCTCCTTGCTGAAGGCGTCGCGCTCGTCGGTGCGGATGTAGTAGTCGAAGAGGTCGAGGAACCAGGCGACGCCGTCGACGGGGACGATGATGGTGGAGCGCGTGGCCGAGGTCTTCTCGGAGATCTTGAGGTACCTCCCCCGCGGGTTCTCCTTCAGATCGAAGTAGAACAGCTTGTGCTCGAACTGCAGCGTCTTGCTGACGAGCTCCACGTCGCCGCCCCCGCCAACGCCGCTGACTCCGCCTCCGCCGCCTCCGCCGTCCATGGCCGCCGTAAGGGTAGGGTTTTGGGGAACGGAGGTCGCGATTAGGGTTTGGGTTTAACGAAGGAGCTCGAGTGGAAGAGGGGATGTGAGGTTGGAAACGGGGATAGATCTCGAGGGGGGGTTTACTCCGGAAACGGTGGGCGACCCGGGTTGAGTCTCGTCGAGGAGACTGACGTGTGGGCTATTGTTTCCGTGGAGCCCATGAACCGGCGGGTCGGGTGGATTCTTGGTGGGCGGCAGGATGGGCTGGGAGTGCTCGTGTGTGCGTGCTGTACCTGCGGCGGATGCTGACCGCGCGCTCGTGGCATGCCGACCCGGTACTGGCGGGCTCGCCCTCACTGACATGATTGGACTGGGTGAGGTTTGGACACTTTTTATTACCCTTTTGGGCTGGTTCTCTCGTCTCGGCTCGAGGAACATCGTAAAGATCAGCTCGTCTGAACTCTGAAGCCAACATGGCAACATAGCTCTGTTTGGCTCATCAATGAAACTGGAGTAAGTGCATACTGTAGGAAACTCAATGTTCATAGCTACAACAAAGGTGTAGTATTTTGTTGCACGCATATGGTCAGCCTGTTACTTGGAATGTAGGGCCAAGTGTTTTTGTGTTTGGTTAGTTTTCCTTAATGTATTTCTTTTGTCCTTTGTAATTTTTTTCAAAATGTGTTGGGTTAGTTTTATATGAAATACTAGAAGGATATTTTCGCACGTGCTATGGGACTTTTTAAAAACAAGACCATTACATGTATGAGTTAATCCTTCAACATTTCATTTTATCAACACTACAGGACAAGGAAATGAAACAATTCAATAGAAAAAATAAAAGAATTAGATCGAATTATAAGATGATGGAACAACAAAACAAATAGCAACATATAGATGCCTTCTATATCTATATCGATATCTATATCTCTTGTAATCCTAAACCCAACTAAAGGTTGCATCTCGACGTGCAAGCTGTCCATCTCAACAATCCACTGATAGATACAATTACAACTCACTAGCATATGTAATTATGATATACAAGTCAATGAGGCACATCATCCACAAACATGTATTTAGTTGTCCACACCAATGTGTCACGCCATCCAACATTAATTTATAATAGTATATCTCTTGGTATAAGTAATTATATAGTCTAATTTTCCAAAATTCTCATACGTATGCGGGGTATGCTTCTAGTTTCTTATATATTGAAAGTAGTAATTACGCTTAGTGATGATGATGTGGATAGCTTGCATTATGAGGTTGGAAGTTAGTGGAATGACATGGCTCTTGATGAGAGATGTTGTGGATAATTAGTTTGAGATGACGTGGATGTCTTGTAGTGTGAATTACGGGATTAGCTTTATAAGAGTTATAGATTAGGTCTAGTATTTAAGAGCCTGATGTCAAACATCCTGGTAAATTTTAAGGTTCATAGAGAAAAAACACCCTCTAATTTTAGAAACTCATGGAGATGTTGCAAGCAAGATTCACTAGAAACTTGAAAATTTTCCAACTTAGGCCATGTTAAGAAGTCATGTGATTCTTTTTGCATGTAATTATATTACACCTATATTTTCTTGTGTACAAGAAAACCTCTGAAATATAGGGTATTATTTTTCCTTAGAAAGTTGTTGTTTCGGTAAGCAAAGAACAGGTATACGGGCTATTTGCTTTGAGCTAACTAATTGATTACTATTTGTGTCGGGGTTGTAACCCTAGGGTGTCTCATGGCATCGACTAGTTAGCAGGCCGTGCGGCCCGCAACACAATGGCTAACGAAGGCCCGAACGACCTAGGCCCAGCGAAAGCCGAGCAGAGCGGGGTAGGCGCCAAGGCCGAGGTCATCCCTGACCTTTTCCACCCGCCTTAGCACACAACGCTCGTAAGACGCACGACCTCTCCCCGTCATGACCCTCGAGAGGGATGGGGGAAGGTCGAACGCAGCTAGGCGCGTCTGCTCTGACCCCACAAGGACCGAGGAGACAATAGTCACCTCAGTCCAGTCAAACACCATGTTTGTGCCATGCCACACCGATGAGACAACACCACACCATGGTGGCACCGGGTACGATACCCGTTGTCTAAATACGGACCGACTAGACGCTTGTACAATCCCACCCACTATGGGATGGGATCCACGACAAGGGACTCGATGAAAAGGCCATCCAAACCGGCAGAGAGTCCCGACCCCGATGATCGGGGTCATGGCCCTCAGCCCCACAAAGCGACCAAGCGAACGACGACCTAGGGTAGCTACCTCCTTCTGGTACAACGCCCCTGGGAACCAGGAGACAATAACGAAGGCCACGATGGACACCGCATTGCATAGGACGGTTGACGAACCACCATCAAGGCTATAGTGTTGCCATGGCCGACACAGTAGCGCCACGTCACACCCTGCCGTAACGTGGACAGAAAACCATGACGATAGCCATGACTGGACGTGCACCAGAAGATGGCGTAGCTTGCAAGCCAAGTTAGTTAGGACCTTCCTCAAGCTCTTGACCCTTCGGTCAGGAGAACCTCCTCATTGTACAAGCCCTGGCCCCGAACTCTATATAAGGGTAGTCGGGGCACCCATTTTGGGGACAATTTCACATCCTCTACCATTCCATTCATCCACCATTTGTAGTAAGACTCTTGGAGCTTCTCTGCGGGTAGCTGTTTGCCTAGCATAGGTCCTTCCATCTCTACCATCTTTCTTGCACCCCCATCGTAAGAACTTCAGAGCATTCAAGCGAGGAACACGCACTCGATCATCTCTAAAACTGGATGTAGGGGTTCGTCCTGAACTAGTATAAATCCTCACGTCTATTGGATGCTACCATCATCTTCCTAGACAAGCGCAACAATCGTATAAGTTTACTAGTCTAGTTTACAAAACACTGATAGTTGGCGCACCAGGTAGGAGACAGTCACACACTCTTGTTTGTTGAGAAGGAAGTGATGGCTCCTCGCATTGCCGGTGAACTCGCTAGTGGAATGGCCCACGACGACCACATCCACCACAAAAACTACGAGTTCATTAGCATCAAAGGGCCAGCACCCACGACCACCCGCGCTATGACCCAAACCTCTACCATGGAGATCCAGGACATGTAGCACGTAGCGGACACACTCTTAGAACTACCTCCGATGGCAGCATCCTGGAGTTCACCTACTTAGAGGGGCTAGTACCCTCGCTCACCGCTAGCCGCGGCCAGGCCTCCCGCTCGAAAAAGCCAAAGGCCCACAGCTCACAACGAACTCGCCCAAGGAATGGCCTCAACTGGCCACATCCTTTTGGGGAACTATGTGGTTAACCGCACCAAAGGGCCAACGCTCATGTTCGCCCTTGGTTGCGACCTAGGCCTCTGTCTCAGAGGTCTGAATCCCACGGACCACGGCGGACACACTCTCGGAATTACCCTCGGGAGTTGCATCCTAAAGTGCACCTACGTAGGGGATCCAGTGCCCTCTCTCATCACTAGCCAGGGACAAAACTAACGCCTAGGAAGCCAGATGGCCATGGCTCATGGAGACCTCACCCAAGGAATGGCACGCGGTGGTCGCTTCGTTCTAGGGGACCACGAGATCACCCAAACAAACGAGTCGATGCCCGTCATCGGCTCCTACCCAGACCAGACTCGCTACGTGGGAAAGCTAGATCCCATGGTAGAATCATGCCCCAGACAGTGTCTCCGCCATCATCAAAACGCAACCCTCCACACTATGCTCCAGCGACAGAACTACCTGCCGCTGCGTGGCATCGACGATAGTGATCTAGTGGCTGGCCGGAACCACACCGTGCGGGGTCAAGCCTAGAACTAGGACCCAACCTCGTGTGACAAACTAGGCATATGACAAGTCTTTGCGAACTATCAACTGTTATCTAGAGGCACGTGCACTCAAAGAAGCGGATCCTCCGAGCGCACCACACGTCGCGCCGAGCGGATCAAACCATGTTGTGCTCGGAAATAGCTTTCATCGTGGCAAATCACGCTAGCGCTCCATCGAGGGTGACAACCACAACCGGAGGAGGGAATATGACAACCACAGCATCATCACGGCGGGAAGAACCAAGTATCAAAGAGCACGAGTCTTCCCATCTGAGAACCACAATAGGATAGCCATGAAGGGATCGTCCCTAGGGGCTCACGAGCCCGCTGAGGACATCGAGCCGACAAGACTGAGCTCGAGATAGCTCGAGAGGATGACCCGCGCCGACGACGACTGCCCTAAATAACCAAGAAGCTCCCTCGCTAGCCCAAAGCATGGGAGCAACAACAACTCCCCCACAAGTGAGCATTTAGGAGCTCACCTCAATGTGAGCAACAACGATGGAGCAGACGTCCGCCCCTCGAACAAACACCGGTGATGTCAATCCTATCCCTCTCTTCGTTATTCAACCGCATTTGCATACACGCTTAGACATAACCACGGGCCTAATTGGCTAAAACATAGCACATAATGGGGCTAAGAGCGTAAAACCCACACGTTTCGTCTCAGAGATACTTCGCCTCCCAGACGTCCTGACCCGCTCCTCATGAGTAGTCGAAACAGCACGACCCGCGGGGGGAGTTTGCGAAAGTCTCCCCGCCGATGCTCACTCTCGACACCCACAATGCTATAGGGATATAGCTCCACACGTAGCCCTAACCCCATGCCCGCACGCCACAAATAACTAATCCACTGATCGAGAAGGAAATCCCGCTAATGCTGGGCAAAGACAAAAGTCATGTAAAAATGACGTAAGATAATTAAAAATGTTACAACCATGCTCACCGCCTAGGCACATGGGTAGGCAGGCTAGGAACATCCGGTGCCGCTTAGGAACCCTAGCTACATCCGTGAAGATTGCCCTTGTGTTCACGATCACCGTAGCAACCTTCGCAGCGGTGGTCGAATCACTCGTTGAAGTTAGACCCTCGTCGAGTTCCAGGGGCCACGCCATGGTGGTGGTTCCTGCTAGGGGAGCCCTCCTAGAGGCGAGCCTCCCTTACCTCACAGCGAGACATTGAAAGCTGCTCGTCTAGTACTCAATCCGTAGAGCCTTGTCAAAACCCAAGAACAAAAACCTAGCAACTGAGAATTGGCAGTAGCAAGAAGCTCACCATACGTTGGCACCCTCACGGCGGTCGCTACCGACCATGCCTCGATGACCTCTTCCTCCACCACTTGGAGGGCCACCTAGAGATAATCCATGTGGGCCTTCAGTTGGGCCACCTCGCGGACAAAGCTTGAGTGTAACCAACGAGCCTCATCCCTTTCAAGCACGAAGCTCCATATCCCTTGCAACCTGATAGCAAGGGACAGGGGACGGGGACTCACTAGCCCCGATGTCAGAGCAGGTCGAGGATGGACGATGCCAAAAGGGCCTTCGGTCTCTAACTCCATTGCCATAGGAACAACCCTAAACACACTTGCAGTTAATGCAAACATGATCAAGCCAAAGTAACGACGTGAAATCACTTACCCTTGTTCTCGCGGAGAAGATAAGAGGAGTGATGGTGGTCCATCAACCTTAGGAGACTCTCCATGAAGGTGCTTCCCATGATCCATCACCAGGAGAAAATAGCTACCGATGCACGAGCAGAAAGGAGAAGAAGGCAACACAAGAGACGGGAGAGCAATGCCTGCGGAATGCACTTTATAGCCGCAAGGATAACCTCGGCAATCAAACCAGGCCCATGACCATTACTAACCACTTTGATCATCCCACAAGATAGGGGAGGTGACTGGATAGAAGGCGGAGCAACGGCCCCCCACGAGATAGCCCAAGCCAAGTAGATCATGCTCGCTTTCACATTTCACGTCACTTCGGTTTATGTGCCTTCATTTAAAAGGTGCCTTGTTGTCCGTGGGTGGACGTTCACGATGCTATAGGATCAAAGGGGTCACGCATCCCTAAAACCTACACACAAAAGCAACCCATCACGAACACAACCCCGTGTCGTGCTTTGGAAAACTTCTCTTGGGCCGGCCCTTAGAAGGGTTGAGGCCACAAAAGGGATAGGGGTAGGGAGGAGATGGGCCCCTGCGGCTCTAATTGGTGGTATGAAGCCACACGGCCATCTCTCTTTGTGTTCGAGTCATTCGCTTCAAAGTTTCCTAGGTTGACTACCTCTAGAGGGGAGGCATGTTGCCCTCTGGCCGTTTCAAAGGTGGTTGGGGACCAACAAGATTGACGGTCGATGATTAATGGGACGTCTCACATGAAGCATAGCCAAACTCCACATCAATTGGGGAGGATATCAGGTCCCACTCGAATTATCCATCGACCCTGTGTAACACCCAAAATTCTACTACAAATTAGCAATTAAATTCTTGCCCTTTTAATACATTTTCTAGGTATTTCTAACTTAGGCCAAATAATAAATATTGTATAAATAAAATAAACTATAAGTTTAGAAACTTGTTTGTTGCATTCATGCTGAATCATATGGTTTTTGATTGAGTGTAGGGCTAGATGATTTGAAATTGAATTCAAAACTTATTTGAATTTGGCTTAAAAATGGAAATGGAGAAAATAGAATTGGAAAAAATTGGATTTGAAAAGAATTCATCTTCTCTTTTTTTAGCCCAACCAAAGCAGCCTAGCCTTTCCTATTTTTTCTCCTGCGCTGGCATCAACCGGCGGCCTGCCCCGCATCAGCGCTCTGGCCCGCACCCCACGCGGCCCAGCCTGCTGCCCGGCCTGCTTTGCTTTTCCTCCCGCGTGCGCACCGCACAGCTCGGCGCACTGGCCCGCCCGGCCTTCATCGCCGAGCCACCGCCCGTTCTCTCTCTCGCTACACAACTGGACCCGCCTGTCAGCCGCATGCGCCCATCATCTTCCCTTCCTTTCTTCCCCGATGCCCCCTTTCCTTTCTCTACCCATCAATGGCGCAGCCCGTTCGGCAAGCCGCCGCACCCATATGGAAGGTCACTGATGCCCATGTATGGAAAGCACCGAATCTGCCCCGCTCCCCTTCCTTGTACGCCGCAGCCGCCCGCCTATAAAGGCTAAGCCCCCCCTCTGCCCTTCTCCATCCCCTGCTCACAGCCGTGAGCCACCGCCACCGGCTAACCCCTCCTCCCGAGCGCAAAAACTAGACGCCGACGTGCCCAGGAGTTCCACTGCGACCCACCGAAGCCGTAGGTACCTCCACTTCACGGTTTTGGTCTCGTTTTCATTGGATTCAACCTCAACCGCGCCCTCTCTCTCTCTCTCCAGTTCGCGGTCGCCGTCGACAACTCGCTTCGGAGCCCTTCTAGACGCCGCGACCACCACCGTCGGACTCACGGTGAGTTTCTCCGCCTTCCCGTGCCATCTGTTTGTCATTTAGCGCACTAGGACGCCGTAGCACAAGCTCCAGTTTGCACCAGCCATGGCGCCGCCGGCATCTTCCTTTTCCCCGACGAGCCACTACCCTGCCCTCACCCCTGCGCCGCCGGATG
This sequence comes from Miscanthus floridulus, assembly GCF_019320115.1. Lineage (NCBI taxonomy): Eukaryota > Viridiplantae > Streptophyta > Magnoliopsida > Poales > Poaceae > Miscanthus > Miscanthus floridulus. The sequence goes on along the minus strand of NC_089584.1, from coordinate 30,926,654 downwards.
TTGATTGAACGGTCGAGATTGCGTACCCCTTCGGGGTTAAGTGGCTGGTCCACCGTGGACTCGTGGACCCAGCGCACCGTGCCTACGTCAGCACGTCCACCGCCTCGTGGTGCACCAAGCCAATCATGTCCTACCACGTGTCGCACAGTCAGCAGCCATGGGTCAACTCACGGTCAGCCGCGTGTAGTTTTCAGAAAAGCCCTCCTATTTTATTAGAATCAACCCGCAGTCCGGTGTAATTCAAAATAATTATCTTTCGGCCCTGATTTTATTCGTTTAGGACCATGTGTTTTCCAGAAATAGTATGGCCTGTCCAAATTTCATTTAAATTCAGATTTTTAATTGTTTTAATTCGAAAATAGGTTTAGTTTATTTACAGAATTGCCATTACATCTTATTTCATGCATAACTTTCACGTTTTAAGTCCAATTTGAGTGATTCTTTCGCTCATGTGTTCGTAGCAATGCGTAGAATAGATCTGTAAGCTTTTCAACATATGTTTTCACTATTTGGTGTACTATTCTAATGGAGGTCTATCTTGTATGCATGTAATGATTAGAATGATGCTTGATTGATGATTGGATCACGATTAGAGGGTGAGCCATTTGAGGTGACTGAGGACCCCCAGTAGGATCAGCAGTACTCCCAGGATGACTTTGCGGAAGGCAAGTGTACCAAAGGCCCCTTGTTACCTATGAACTACTACCACTTACATTCATGCATGTGTTTAATTTGAATTGCCTTTAAGGACTTTACCTAGATGATTCCTTGTACCACATATCCTTGATACCTAGGTTTATTGGGTAGGCATTTTGGATAGATGCTGCAGCGCTTAACATGAAGTAATTGTTAAACATAATTAAAGGCTATATGCAATGTGATTAAATGGAACTTTTTAGCAACAGATAGGGGGCTAGAGTACGGGGTTGAGTACTCTAGTGCCTCTCCATAAGGACTTAATCCTGAAGCGGCAACCCAGGAGGGACCGTACAACCCCGAGTGTCACATGGCTCTGACTTTAACCTATTAACTAGATTGTACTAGCTCGTCTGTAGCTCCAGTAAGGGGTAAGAGGGTATCTTTCCTTTTTCTGTTAGGGTGTGCACCGTGCTGCGATGCCCACGCGTGCCATTCCTTTGTAGCTACGACCTGTTAGTGCAACTAGCTAAGGGTTTCATAGTGAAACTCTACCACACTTCCTGGGAAGAGGTGTAGTGGGTCTCGTGAACCCCGGCATTGGGAATCATGGCTTGGTGGGTAAAGATGTACAATTTCTACAGAAATAATTAACTTATTATAACAGCCATGCTCACGGATACGAGCGGTCTGGATCCTTCGAGATTAGTGGTTACTGTGGATGATGGATGGATGGGGTATGAGATAAAGCTTGATGATACTTTAATACCACTTGGGTATTGGGACTGTTCATTAAAGTAGTAATTCAGGATGCTAAAAATTGATCAACTAAAATTGCGAACCGCAGTTAAACAGTGTCAAGCCTATTTGAGCCTCATAGATCCCTTTGTTATACTTGCTAAGCATGGTGAGCTTACACTTGCTTTATATCCAATGAAAATCCTAGATGGGTAACATATAATGGATATGAAGAGTTTCCAGAGGATGTCCAGGACTACTAGGGAGACGTTCACCAGTTGGAGTCCCTGTGGCAATTGGGCTAGTTATTCCGCTATGATTGTAATAATTTTGCCTTTGAGCAAACTTTATATTAACTTTATGATGAGATATGTGATGTAATAAGTACTTTACTTTGATACTATTGCAATTTGTGATATATGTGTGTGTTTGGACATCCTGGGCGCACATATATGAGTACTTGGTTTTGCTTTGCAAAATTGGGTGCGACACCCCGACGAGGTGCATCGCTCTAACTATGTGGTTATGGTGGACAAGCTTCCCCCTGCATGGGGCAAAAATTGAAACCTACCTATAACAAGGTAGAACGACCCTTTGGAGTCGGTAAAGGGCACCATGATGAAGATAGAGCCAGGCACTAGTGGTCCTGATAGTCGAGGAAGGACCACGATCAGCTCCTACTTATGACCCGAGACCACGACCCGAAGCAAGGTCATAAAGCCACGCGCACCCCCGGGAACCGGTGACCCTTTCTAAAGGGTCACCGCTGCAGGTGGCTAAAAACCATGTAAAAATGCCTTCCTCGTGATGTAATGCTAGAACTTACAAACACTTAGGAGGAGAGGTCCAAGGTCGCTCGATGACCTCATCGCCCTGCACGACGAGAGGCCAATGACTCATCCAAATCCTATGTCCTCCAACTCGCAGACACTCGAAAGGAAAGGTCCATGGTCACTCAAGGACCTCGTCGCCCTACGCGATGAGCGGCCAATGACTCACCCGAAGCCTGCATCCTCCAACTCATAGACACTCAAGAGGAGAGGTCCATGGTCGCTCGACGACCACATCGCCCTGCGCGACAAGAGGCTAATGACTCACCCAAAGCCTACATCCTCTAACTCATAAACACTCAGGAGGAGAGGTCTAAGGTCGCTCGATGACCTCGTCGCCCTACACGACAAGAGGCCAATGACTCACCCCAAGCCTGCATCCTCCAACTCGCAAACACTCGAGAGGATAGGTCTAAGGTTGCTCGACGACCTCGTCGCCCTACGCGATGAGAGGCCAATGACTCACCCAAAGCATGCGTCCTCCAACTCGTAGACACTCAGGAGGAGAGGTCCAAGGTCGCTTGATGACCTCGTCGCCCTGCGCGATGAGAGGCCAATGACTCACCAAAAGCCTACGTCCTCCAACTTGTAGACACTCGGAAGGAGAGGTCCAAGGTCGCTTGACGACCTTGTCGCCCTAAGTGACGAGAGACCAATGACTCACCTGAAGCCTGCATCCTCCTACTCATAGACACTCAAGAGAAAGAGGTCCAAGGCAGATCAATGACCTCATCGCCCTACACAATGAGAGATCAATAACTCACCTAAAGTCCACATTTCTGGACTCATGGACTTAGACCCAGCTGAACGGGATGAAGACCGATGAGGTCAATCCCAAATAATATAACCTCAAAGCACATGTAGTCAAATCGCATGTAATGGACAAATGCAAGCCTCCCAAGGTGCCCCCATGGATGGGCTAGAAGTTGCCCTGGGACCTCGCCTCCCAGCATATCGAAAGGTCGATAATCCACTCAGAGAAACTTGGTTTGGCACCCACGAGCCCAAATCTAGACAGACGGCCCGAGAGGCTCACCCTGGCCTCGTAAGAGAGCCATGACAACTCTAGAGGGAGGATTCCTTGAGCTTTTATTCATATTAAATATGATTACAAAGAATATGCGGATGATCCGCACACAAGGAATACAAAAACTAATACCACCACACCCTAGTAGTGGTATCGCTGAAAGGCCCTCGGGCAATGACACTATAGGGGAGGCGAGACGAAGCAAAAAATGAACTCGCAAGCCCTATAGTGTTGTAGCCCTAGGGATCAGAGCACAAGAAAGAAGAGAGCGGTAGGCTGCCTAGCTCTAACAAGCACCTTGGCAACCACTCCGGTGCCAAGATGGAGCAAAAGGGAGGTCAAAGTGCAGCCATGTCACAAAGGTTGCACTGCCCCCTACACAGCAGTCATGCCATCCTCTCCCCCTCTACTCACAAGATCCCTTCTAGCACTAGCCATTCGAAAGGTCAACCGCCTCCCTCTCTCATCCCCACGCTCTCTTCATGAGAAGGTGGGAGAAATTTGCAACTACAACCATGGATGGTGCGAACAAAAGAAAAGCCCCAATTTATAGGTCTAAATGTGGATCAAACGGCCAGGGGCCCCCATGAAGCGTGGCGCACCACGGAAGGTGTAACACCTTGGGTGTTTAAATACTAAAATCTACCATGTCATCATATGCGTTGCAAAGAATTTGACATTTAGTGAAAATTTTGATATGCATACACTAAAACAAGTTTATCTTTATATGGTATGTGTTGAATTGTATTGTTTGAATCAAGTTCAAAATTTGGTTTGGATTTGAATTTTCGAGAAAACCCTAATTTTCAGCATTTAAATCCTACCCTAAAAACTCATTTCAAAATCTATGCATATTTTGGGGTTGAGCCTAAAAGCAAAAGTGTAGAGCTTGTCAAGTTATACAAAGTTTGTTTTTGGAGTTTTCAAAGTTGTTATGAAAAATTTGAAGTAATTTGAAAAGGCGTAATTCGTTAAATGTCCCCTATTTGAATTTAAAAGTTCATTTCAAAATGTAGACCGAATTAGGGGGTGGTTATAAAAGCAAAGTTGTAGAACTTTGGATTTTGAGCAACTTTTATTTTTGGAGATTTTTGAGTTGTTATGCAAATTTGAGAGTAATTTGGATTTTAATACGGATGGCAATTCTATAAATATGTGGAATAGTGTCACGACCACCGCCCCACCGCCGGCGACCTTTTGCTTAGTTCCAGACGCGCCCGTGGCTGCCCTTAGCTTCACGCTGGTGTGGAGAAGGCCACTGCGTGTCGTCTCCTTGCTCTCTTGGCCGCTCTATAAAGCTCAGACGACGTCGCCGTTCTTCATTTCGCTGCTCTGTTTTTCCCGTCTCCCTTGCTCATCTTCGGTGAGCTCGCACCGTCGCTGTAGTGCCTCCGCCGTCGCAGCAAAGCACTCAATAGTTTCGCCTACTCCTTGCGCGCCTAGCCATCCAACTGTGGTTGTCTGATTTCGTCGGGAATCGTCGCTAGCCACCTTTCTTCCTCGTGGCCAGCAACCTCACCGCCGCAAGCGCATCTCCGTGGCCAGCGCTCTTCGGTGAGCCATTGCCCTTGCTTTGTGTACCTATAGCTCCGTCTCGATGCTGTGGTGCTTATTACCTAGTTGCTTGCTCATTTTGTCCATCACAGTCGCCTGAGCGCCACTGTCGTCGTCGTTTGCTCCGCCGTGGCCGCTGTCAACGTCGACCCGCGTCACCGTTGCTTCTCCGGTCTCGCTCTTTGCTCCAACGTGTTTGTGGTGAGCTACTGAACCTTCTCGTGCCTTTTGTTTCACCAATTTCAGCTTCGTTTCGCTGGTGTAGTGTCGCCGAGCCGCCGCGTCCGCCATGGCCGGCGTTGAGCTAGTATAGGGCCGTAATTGGTGCAAGTATGGATGTCAGTAGGTGCGCCTAGTCTTGGTGAACGTTTTGGTACCTTGGCCGTCGCCGTTGGACTCACCGTCGGTGAGTTTTCGTCGATCAGCGCCGTCGCCGTCGTGGTCAAGGCGGGAGGTTGAAGATGACAGGTGGGACCCGAGTGTCAGTGACTCAGCAGTTTGAAAATGATTTTTCCTTTTTCAGAATTGAATGAATAGTGTCTATTTTTGTTATTTTTGTATAGATTTATTTAGAGCTCCAAAAATTATGAAAATTTTTGTGTGACCTCTCTGTGATGAATACTATTTAGGAAAAATATGAAATGTTATTTTTCAGCACTTTTTGAATGTGATAAAAATTGCTCAATTAATTAATAAATGGGTTTCCATGATTTTTCTGGGCTTAATTAATTATCCAAAAATTATGAAAATTGTTTTGGCACTTAGTTATCATGTGATGAACATTTACAAAAATTTTGAGCTCAATTAGAATAAGTTGATTTATTTCATAATTTTGAATTAAATAATTAATTCATAAAAGCAAATAGTAACCTTTAATAATTTAGGTTTTGTTTGAAATTTTGGATTGGGTGATGACCTTGGGTCATTAGTTGATAGTAATCCTTGGCAATTGATGAATGTGTTATGAAAAAGGTTTAGTTAGTTTGACTTGCAACTGTACCGCGAAGGAAAGTTGTATTCGAATTGTTAATTTTACATCCATCATCAAGCATCATGTTTCGTATCCCGCATCATGTTAAACATGGCATTGTTACTACGTGTAGTGAACGAAGGTGAACACGTGGTAGTTAATCAAGTTGTGGAGGAGGTTAATCCGTCTGTTTAGGTCGAATAAGATAATTGTGGAACGTCGTAGGAACCTAACTTTTCCGTCAACGAAGGCAAGCCCCGGATGCATTTAACCCTACCTTGTGTTTTACAAATTTTATCGCTTTTGCTTTTATATACTGCATTAAGTGATTAGGAGTCAAGTGGGAACCTAATTGGTGCATTACCAACCTTGTTTTTCCATATCTACCTTGTTACCAGTTTTAATTCGTAAATGACTAGTTATGCTTAGTCCTGCTAGCCGGGTGATTACCTGTCACCTAAGAGTTTTAAACGGATCTTTGGTTACTTATGTTATCATGAGATATGAGCATGGGAAGTAATAAATTTAGACCGGGCGGACTCAGTGTGTGAGAGCCACATGACATGGAGGTCTTGTGAGCGGCTTCTTTCTGCCTGTGTCGATTAAGGTCCGTCCGTTATTGAATTGCATGAGGTGAGACTTTGAAGTACTAACCACATACTTCGGTAAGCCTTAACTCGGCTATTCTATTACGAGAATGGCTACTCGTGCACTAGGAGTGGAGAGATGGCGGGAATAGCGTGTACCCACATGGCAATGGGCTGGATTGGTGGAGTACTGTATTCTCGGGTGGTGCGGACCCGTTCTTATTTTAGAAGATCCGAGAGTAGGTTGATATATGTAAGTCGGGGACCTGCATATGTCGTGTGGTCTGGAATCCCTAGCTAGGTTTTTAATCGGTTCGAATCATCGTTGCTCCTCGGTTATGGAGACTCAACTCACTGTTCATCATCATAGTTAATAACTGAAACTTGAGTTGGATTTGAGAGAGAGTTTGATATGAAGTTCATGATCTCATTACTGATCATGGCAAATTCATATATTGTTCTTATGAAGTTTAAATGTTGAAATACTAAAATTTTGTAAATAGCTTTTACGCAAAAGAACTTTGAGTATTGCTAAAGCCATCCTTGAATCCCTGAGCCTGCATTCCCGAGTCTTCTCAGTTTTTATTTCGGTTAAGTCTTGTTGAGTACTTTTGTACTCAGGGTTCATTGACCCTTGTTGCAGGTGAGCCTCATGAGCAGGTCTGTTTTGGACCTTGCTGCATGTCTGTTGTTCCTATCGATGATGATAAGTGAATGTGTGATCCTTGGGCAGGATGCTTATTTTGTGTGTTATGTTTATGTTAATTATGCCACTCCACTACTACTATGGTTTGTAATAATTATCGAACTTAGTTTGTAAGGTTTGAAACAACTGGTTTGTAAACTAAGTTATCGTAAGACTTCCTCTATTTTACTCTGATGTACATATTTGAATAAATGTTGTAATACTGCAATAACTCTGTAATGTGATCCTGCTAAGAAATCGTGGATGATTCGGGGTTCCCCGAGGACACCCGACAGACTTCTTAAGTTACTAGGAATATATGCATAGTTGTTAAAGGTCATTGGACAGTGACAAGTGCATGTGGGTCCTATAATTTAGGAGGTTCTGCCATAGAAGGTCACAGCCAAAGCTAGGTGCCCATGTAAGGGCAAAGAAGTCTGGGATTCCCAAAAGAGGAGCCGTAACAGGGGTCGACGAGACCACATGGCTCCGCCTAGGTCGTGAACCCCGAAACATGGCACACTAACATGGCAGGGCTCATCGATCGAGACTCACATCATTGGGAAGCCCTGACAGGATAGGGCACAACATCCACCTACCGCATTGAATACACCAGCCCACAAGGGGTCTAGCAACAAAGCTCGGAAAAGCCATGACTACAAACCTACGCTCTAGCACACACAAGTGTCAGTGCTTTCACGATCACTTCATGGTCATAAAAATGCTCGGGGGCTACTATCAGGGTTGTATCCCTGGGGTGTCTTAAGGCACCAACTAGTTAGTAGGCAGCATAGCCCGCAACATAATGGCTAACGAAGGCCAAAACGATCGAGGCCCAACGACCTTTTCCACCTACCTTAGCACACAACGCTCGCAAGACACATGACCTCTCCCTGTCACGACCCCCGGTGGGATAGGGGAAGGTCGAGCATAGCTAGGCGCATTTGCTTTAACAAGAGCAAGCATGCCACACTGACCCCGTAAGGATCGAGGGGACAGCTATCACCTTGGCCTGGTTAGACACCATCCTTGTGCCATGTTGCACCGACGAGACAACACCGCACCCTGATGGCAATGGATATGATACCCGCTGTCCAAATATGGACCGACTAGATGCTTGTACGATCCCACCAACTATAGGATGGGATCCATGACAATGGACTTGACGAAAAGGCCATCCAGACCGGTAGAGAGCCCTGACCCTGACGATCGGGGTCGTGGCCCTCGGCCCAGCAAAGCGACCAAGCAAACGACAACCTAGGGCAGCTACCTACTTTGGGTACGATGCTCTTGGGAACTAGGAGATGATGATGAAGGACATGACGGACACCACATTGCACAGGATAGCTGACAAACCACCATTGAGGCTATAATGCCGCCATGGCCAGCATAGTAGCGCCATGTCACATCCTACCACAATGTGGCTAGAAGACCATGACGATAGCCATGATCGGACATGCACCAGAAGACGACGTAGCTTGCAAGCTAAGTTAGCTAGGCCCTCCCTTAGTCTCTCGACCATTCGGTCGAGAGAACCTCTTCATTGTACAAGCCCTAGCCCAAACTCTATATTAGGGTAGCTAGGGCACCCATCTCGGGGACAATTTCACATACACTACAATTCCATTCATCCACCATTGTAGTAGGGCTCCTAGAGCTTCTCTTTGGGTAGCTCTTCGCCTAGCATAGGTCCTTCCATCTCTTCCATCTTTCTTGCACCCCCATTGTAAGAACTTTAGAGCTTTCAAACAAGGAACGCGACTCGATCATCTCTGAGACTGGACGTAGGGCTTCGGCCTAAACTAGTATAAATTCTCGTGTCTATTGGGTGCTACCATCGTCTTCCTAGAGCAGTGCAACAATCGTATAAGTTTACTAGTTCAGTTTACAAAACACCGATAATTTGTGTCACAATAAGAATGAGCATTGCATAAATAATGAAATTTGAAAAGAAAGGATTGAATTGGAGCAAACCTAAACAAAGTTCAAATCAACACTCAAATTTGAGGCCAAAAAATTATATCAAAGCATCAATAGGTTCCTTGGGTACCAAATGGCAAACATTGTGCATAGGTAACCACCAATTTGTATGCCAAAATGATTACAACTAAAACAAAATCATCACATATAGGAATTAATGGGACCGATCATCCAACCAAATTAAATGAAGCAATCAGATCTGAAGATGGAGCACAAGGCAGCATATGCATCTCTGGCACTACTGACTTGATATGTTCCTATGCCATTGACGAAACTTGTCGAGCAGAAATAATGATTCTTCTTCTAGCTCCTTACGGCCCTTCAACTACTTGTTTCTTCTCCAATTAGAGCATGTTGCATGTTCATTCTTGAATCCACCATCCCTGTGCATGGGAGGATGAGGTAGGGAGAGGGCAAAGGACCATGGTGGCATGAGAGGGCTTTTGGTGGGTGTCTAATCCATCTCCATCTCTCTAGATTTGATGGTCGAGATGAGGAATTGAGGGAGGCAAAGAGAGCAAAAGAAAGAGTAGGAGGAGATGCCACCATCACTGAGGGGGAGTCAAGCGATGAACTGATGGGCAAGGGTTGTGTGGCAAGACCATCATCCATTATTTTGTTTTTGTTGCCTTCATAGTGGATTTTATTTTTCTAGTTGGTTGACACAAAAGAAGGATAAATTTAGTACCTTCTCCGGTCATTCAAACAACTTTTTTGAGAGTAGGGTGAAAACTTTCCAACCTTGTATTTTACAAGTGTTTTGACATGAAAACATTTCTTCCAAACATGCTCTTAGTGCTAATGATGTTATTAATGTGGATCAAGCAATATGGTGTATTATTTGAAAAAGGTAGGATAATAAATATAGTAAAGGGGTATTGGAGTATAACAATTATGAAAAGTAAACATCGTTGTGGCACTAATTTTTCAACTTTTTTATCTCATGCAACATATTGTGCATGGATAATGAAGCATCGTCTCTTTATTGGCCAGCTTATATAGATACATCAACAAAACTGTAACCTTCCACAAACATACATGCATGTCTCAATGGGTATGGCTATGATAGAGGTGTGTGAGAAACTAGTTAACTAAACAAATCGACTCTAAATGTCATAAAAGTTATTTCCTAAGATCTATTATGAAAACTCCCAAAAGGAATTTATATTGTGGATGCTAATGATCAAAATCTGGTCAAACTTGTGAACGGTCAAGATGGTCAACTAGGAGGAGGTGAATAGTCATTTCTAAAACTTAAGTGCTATGGCTAGCTGATAAAAATAGCATAATAAAACAAATTGTCTAGCCATGACTTTACCTCTCTATCTGATTTCACAAGCACCTTTAAAATATCATACACATGATATCAAAACTAAGGTGCCGAGCTAGTGGGAGCTCACGAACACAAGCCTAGTGTGCAAGGTCACACAAACCAAAGCAATTAGAACTCAAGCAAGCACATGTGAGCTCCTACACATACTAGTGAGCAAAGGTAAAAACCTACAACTAGCTATGCTAGTAAGCACTATAGTAATACAACTACTAGAGCTACACAAGCACAAGAGAGCAACAACACAAGCACAAGATATACATTTGAAGAGGTAGTGCTAGGGGAGTGCAAACCAAACAAGAGACAATAGAGGACACGGTGATTTCTCTTCTAAGGTTTGGTGGCTTACCAACCACCTACTCTTCCTCACTAGACACCTAGCCCACAAGCTCGATTCATCCCTCAAGGTGAGCTCCAATGTGAGCCCTAGCTTCTTGAGATGAACAATCACTTGGTACTCTTCACACCTCCTCCTACTAGATTTTCTCTTAATGGTCTTCCCATGGGGATGAGCACAAGAGCCCCATACAATTGCTCCTTTGGAGCCACGCACAATCTCCTTGTGAGCTTCAATGGAGTTTCTTACCACCAAGCCATCTAGGAGATGGCAACCTCCAAGAGTAACAAGCACCACCAGCTTATAACACAATCACCTAGTCCCACACCTTGCAATCTCTCAAATGAACCGCAGTAGAACCAATCAACCATTCTCCAAATATTTTCCCACAAGCTAAAGTATGGGAGGGGAACTATTAGAAATGTTGATCACTACAAGGGAATGAAACACATATATTCCCATGGAACCAACAACCCTTCCTTATTCAGCCACCCCTCTATTTATAGAGGAGGGGACAAACTAGTAGTTGTACCTACTAATGCTTGTTCTAGAGGCTAGTGTGAGCACCCAATACCATGTCATGGCGACATAGCCAATTTGATGGTCGAGGTCAACATTCCCAATGTTGCCAAAGTGCATGATCCCCTTTACATCAAAGATCATAAGGGACAGTGTGTGGTCACCATGTCATTGAGCTTTGAAGTGAGTGAGTGTGTCTTTGTGAGTGAGTATGTGTGATCACAAAATTAAGTAAATATACCAGGATACACATGGTCAAGAATATACATTTTGCTTTGGTCATCATGTGAGATTGAATATTTCAATCCATCGATAAAACATAAACTTACATGATAATGACAACCATTTACTCCCCGATTTATGCCAGAGTGAAATCCCCTTCCTCGAGACAAAGACATGTGTACTTTGTTATGTGGTCATCGATTAATTTGAGTATCCATGAATAGAATAACATGGTTAATAGAGCTATAGAGACGATGATGGATGGAGTTGATGATCGAGTTGAATGAAGACATGTGAATACATATTGGGGTTTGGTCTATTAGAGACCATGCATTGACAGAAATGTGTAAACAAGGATGTTAATAACCGAAGGATAGAGGGTCAAGCAATTTAACTAATCTTAGCCCTTTATTTAAGATTTAAGATGTAATGGCTATGGTTGTTCTATAATATCTAATGCAGGTATGTTAAGTCAATTCATGTGTCATGGCATCACTATGGTTGTAGTGGCAGTGTTCCGCTAGAGGTAAACCATAACACGGTTCAGTTCACAGTTCATTACAAGAAAAGGTACACCTAAAAGGGGATGTATCAACAAATTAAGCACTTGATGATAATAAAACATAATGGCTTCAACTGATGCTCAACAAGGATAGATTGTGTTGACGACAGAAAGTGATAGGGAGCCACCAACACGAGCAAGCCAAGAGAAACCGCATGGAGTAGATCCCGAGCTCTCTCCGGGCTTAAGGCGAACACTGGACCGGATGGTCGTGATCGAGGCCATGCTAGTCAATTTGACCCAGCAATTGACAAGGAGGAAATTGATCAGTAATTTAAGGTGGAACATGTTGGTGTTTGTCCAAATAGCTCCAAATATGCGGCTAAGTAGCTGATGAAATAAGGCTATCGACTAGAGAGTCGATATCCAGCATGTTCATGATGTAATGTAAATAAAATTAGCATATCGGCAATTATCATTTACTCAGTTACATAGATCTAACTTAGCCGATGATCATGAAAACATACAAAAGATGTAAGGATAGGCGTGTAAGCATTCATGTGTGAAACATACTAGCTTTTAACTAAGATGAAGACAAATAAAAGTATGTAAATAGCTAGTACATCCTAAACAAAATAGGCTATCGGCTAAAACAACTGATTCCATTGATCTTGTCATATAGCATACGATTGCTCACCCGTTGGATACAAATAAGTCTATAAACAGCTAGACTCAATCTATTGTACCGTCAACAGGTCGAGTCATCTGATGCAGCATTGACAGTAGGACCCTAGATTAGAGACCAGTAGTCGATAGATCTACTTATATCGCAAAGAAATCGCAAAGGCATATTATACGCGTGGGAGCTCATGCCATTGGCTAAATAGATGACGAAGACATAGCAGGTGGTTGATGCTATGCTCTTCTTAATAGATAGATCTATTAACCTACAATGTCCAATGTGACACGCTATCAACAGGTCGAGTTGCCTAATGCACCATTGATAGCGGAGTCATACCGGATGCTGGCGATCAATAAATCTATCTCTCAATAGAACATGACTTCAAACACCCGCCATTTATGATCAAGATTGAGATAGATTTGTCATCAAACAAGATCTAACATCAAGGATCGAACCCAATCGTAAAAGATGTCTAGCAGACGATAGATCAGAATAATAAGACTAATGAATCTCAATCTAGATTGAGCAATTGGTGATATTATATTAAACAGTAAACTATTTAACACAATATCGATAACTTTGATTAATACCTACGTTTACAAGAGATCAGTTGTTTGTTGTAGCCTTGTAAAGGTTGATACAAATCGATAACTAATCTATACCGTGATTTGTAAGAGATCAGTCATTTGTTGTGGCCTTGTAAAGGTTGATACGAATTGATAACTAATCTATACCATGATTTGTAAGAGATCAGTCATCATTTGCAGCCATACAAATAACAATATAGATCGATAACTAACTTATACCATGACTTGCAAGAGATTAGTCATCTGTTGCAGCCTCACAAGTAACAATATAAGTTGTGATGGATACTCACAAACAAGCCAGAGGTTAGGTTGTCCGATGTAGCCCTGCTTGCCTAAAGAACTCATCGAAATCTACTCTACTCCTACTCCTAAGGGGTGACGTAAGCCGAAAAGTAAAGGTACTTGTTTGGTTGATCGCTGAGAGATGTCTATTACAATAGCCAGGGTTCAATATTTATACCCAAGGCTTGACTATGTGTCCTGGTTGGATAAGACCAATCACAAAATTTGGAAAAGTAAATGAAGCATCCTAATCTAAGATAACTTGGACTCCAATCTTCCCCTTCTGTGGTGTCTGACATGTTTTCCTTCTTTCGATCAATGCCATTTTTACTGTCGGGGTCTTCTTGAGATGACGATGTTATTGAAATCCACCTGACTTTGATCAATGTCTTGACCAGCCGTCTATGTACTTACAATGGCTTTTCTCGATATATGATGAATCATGGGGGTCTTATGCAATGAACCAAATTCCGGTGTCAACATATGCCCCCTAATTTCAGGATGAAATGATTTTATTCCAAAATTTTCCTTTGTACTATTTCAGAAGTACACCTTTACTGAGATTGAGAGATTTGCCCTAGGCCTGCTAGTTCTGTTCCATCACTTCATGCTTTCCGTTGTTCATAAGCTTCATGGGCATGCCATCCCCTTGTCATTGTCCTACATTCCAAGCTTCATGGGTGCATTGTTGGTTCATAGGCGTTTGGACTCAACTTCCTAAAGAACATAAATATTGGCCCATCTTCCCTAGAAAATCTCAAGCGTCGACGATGCTCCCTTCATCTCCATCCTTTCAAGTGCTTCCAGCTCAGTTGGATCCCCCATGGACCATTGCTATGTCATGAAAGTCCTTCGTGGTCAGAAGAATTCTAGCATTTAGGGTGATTATGTCTCCTATTTTAGTGCCTTGTCAAGCAAGGGAATCAGCCGCCGTGGCTACAAGAATTCTTGTGATATCACCTGAGTCTTCTAACCATCGGTATGAGGCTGTTCCAGTGTTTGCAAGGAATCAAATGTGTGGACACCTTCCCCTTGTTCGCTCTACCTATGCTAAGAAGCCTGTGAAATAGACCAGTGTGCTCTTGATAGGCTTATTTCCTTTTCTCCCTGATGCTACTCCCACCTTTTAGCCAATGTGGTCTTTGTCTATGTTCTTCGACTTTGCGGGGTTTAGACTCCCTTCAATCCAATGAAGTCTTCTTGAGTCGGTAAGTCGGTTTCAGGTGTAATCCCTTTTTGTAACAAATATCTAGGATCTAAGGTGTCCATGATTATGGAAAGCAATAAATTTTGAATTTATTGTGTTTCCTAACTCTTTGTGAATCGTCCCCCCAATTTCCAGAGTGATGATCCGTTTCCTAAGCTAATTCCGATCGCATAAGCCCAATGAGGTCTTTCGTCGCATCTTCTGGGCTATAAATATGGGCCATAGTTGCGGACGAGAAACCAATCTATTCTATTTCAATCTTCCTATGCCTCCAGTGTGAACCACTCCTTTCGTCTTTAGATCCAAAATCATCATCTCTTCTTATAGAGATGGAGAACGATAAGTGACCCATCGATGAGATTCCTGAAGAGCTTGTGCTACCACACTAGCGTTCTCGCTTCTAAGAGTAAGGACAAACATGATCTCATGGCCCTTGAGTGGACTGTTTTAACTTTTCATTTCTACAGAGCCAACTCGAATGGCGGTCTTCTTCCTTGCATGATCATCGACCCTAATGGCGCACAGATGGTAGCTCCAATAAACTCTTCCTTGGACCCCCTAGTTCCTTCCGTGGGGACAATGCGAGTTGTCTTCTTCAGGAGAGGGATGAGGACCAGACATAGTACTCTAGCATTGTTCGTAATCTTGGGCGAATGGAATCTCTTCTCCAACACGGTGCAGGATGCCCTTCCCATCTCAGAGAATAGGGCCAACATCGTCCAGATGAGGCTGGCCGAAGCTGAGGCTAGGATCACAGGTGAGATCATTCTTGGCAAACCCTATTCTTCTTGATTCTGACCTTATAGAATTCTAACTGCTCCTCCCCTGAATCCAATTAGCCTTGTTGGTGTAGCTAGAAAGTCTCCAATTGGCCGCGGACTATGCGATAGGATTTGTCAATGCCAGGGGCGCTGTACCGGCGGTTCGCTTGCACAATATCTATTGAATGTAACTAACATCAATTATAAACCGTCAACATAACTAGCATATATACTTAATTCAATCACCAAACATAGGTATATGGATTTAAACTAATAAATTCTATGAGTTTTAGTGAATCTGTGTTTTTAGCGTGGTTTATTTAGAAAACCATCAAGGGGGATATATTCATCAAAGGGAATTATGGAATTTCGCCGCATAAACAGCGTGGGAAGATTCTAGAAGACTCTAGGAGGCTCTCCACCAAAGCAAACCCCGAGGGGCTACCATGTGGGGTCAGCTGGCCCACCTGTCAGCCTCCATGTCACAATGTCGGTTCTCCATCATCTCCTAGGTTGCATCTACACCATCCTTTAAGTCAGTTTGATCCAAGGGCTCACGTTGGATGTTCTGGCCTATATATACCAGCTCCTTCCACCCTCCCTGGGGCCATCCTAAAACCCTAATTCATATCATGAGGACGAGACCTAGCTATCAAGAGAAGATTAGTCCTCCTTAGGATCTAGTCTTGTAAATAATAGTGAGATAGAGTGAGGAAAGAGTTTGGAGGAGGTGCTGGCCTATCAATGCTCTCTCTACAGCTTGTAACTTGGCGGATCCAACTTCTACTTGAGCTTGCCTTTGAGATTTCTCTAGTAATCAACTTCTGATTCAAGTAAGTAATTGTTTATATTGTTCATCATGATCACGACTCTCTTTTGAGTGCTTTAATCTATAGACGCTCTAGGTTAAAGTACTAACTGTAAGTGTAAGCATGGTGCTTAGACTTAGGTTAATCGTGGATGCACCCTGCATTCCGGATGGTGGTAGATCACGTGCGTGACATCAGTTCTATAGCCTGTACTATATAGCTTCATTGATCCTTTGTAGTCCAACTCCCGTCTATAGGCACAAGTAGGACATGGTTATGAAGGAAAGCATCCTCTATTGGTGTCTTTCCCTAGTAATGTCCCAGTTGAATAGTAGAAGACATAGCTTACCCATGTCAAAACTAGAGAACCTTAGTTTTCCTCTCTATGCTCCTATTTATCTCAACCTTGTTGCTACCTCTAGTTAAGTTAGATCGTAGTTAGTCTCACATGTTTCCCTATGGATACGGTACTTGGAATACTTCCGGGTGAAAGCTACAGCGGTATCCATGCTTTTGAGGATTTATCTGTGCACGTTAAATATACCAACAAGCTTTCTAGCGCCATTGCAGAGGAAATAGTTACTAAATTAACTTTGAGCCTAGCTTAATATTTTATCTTTTATTCTTTATTTACTTTTCCTTTTAGCATGGATTCTACTCCTTTCTATCAATATGCTAAACCCATGAGCGCAAGCCTAGAGCCACTAAAATCTTCAGAGCCTATCCTAACACCTGGCTATGAGCTATGCCCGTGTTTTATAAAATTGATATGGGATAAATCCTTCTCGGGAGAAGGCAACGAAAACCCATACTCACACCTACAAGAGTTTGAGCAGACCTGTGCATGCTTGCATATTGCTGGCATGTCTGACAAAACTATAAGATGGAAATTGTTTCCATTCTCTTTGACGGGAAGAGCTAAACATTGGTACAGTCAAACCGTAGGAAGTATGCAAGGAGATTGGAAAATATTATACTCTAAATTTTGTTTACGTTTCTTTCTCATCCCTAAAGTGGTTAGCCTTCGGAAAGAGGTTCTAAATTTTAGACAACTAGAAGAAGAATCTCTTGGTATATCATGGGATCATTTTAATGAACTCATCATGACTGGTCTAGACCTTGCCATTCAAGACCTTGTACTTCTTCAACATTTTTACATGGGTCTTAGCAAGGATTCCATGGAATCCCTTGATGCAGCCTTTAGAGGAGCTTTCCTTCATTTGTCTACTAGTGAAGCAAGGGTTATGCTTGATAGAATTAGTGAAAAGACTCCTTGCACTAGCATTCATAATGAACTCCCCGAGAAATAGAATAAATCATCTCCCGATCAAGAAGAGGAAGTTCTGATAACCAAATCACAACCACTTCAATCCCAAGATTTAGCTATCAATTCCGAACCACCAATACCCTAAATCCTCCAAGAGAAGAAGGAATTACACCTTTGGAAATCCCTGTTGAAATCAAGGATGGCCTCTTTGGTGTTGATTTTGGGAGAACATTAAATTCTCATCTTCATAAGAGACCTTTGAGTGAATATAATTCAAATCCTCTCAAGAAGGGATCTCTTAGAAAGCGTACTTATTCCCATGTAGGACAATGGGAAGAATTCAAGGATGACATGACTAGTAATGCCATAGAAGGAGAGCCAAGCCATTTAGAAGCCACTCCTATCCTCTCCCCTTCTATACCCACATTAGATGTCTTATCTGAACCCATCTCTCAACATATCCTTGACCCCAATGATCCCTCTTATGCTCTTTCACCTAAGTCTTATAATGACCCTAGAAATCCACTAAGACAACCAAACTATAGGAGTCATGAAGACCACAAGGATGACAAAGAAGAACAATGACAATGGCTAGAATGTATGAAGAACTCATATGTTGTTGCTAAAGAATGGATGGAAAAGGACGAAGCCTTATGGGTGTAACAACCCAAAAATCCATACACTAAAAATACCAACTACAAAATTTTTCTTAAGACTCCCATGTGATGATGAGTGTCATGTATAGTAACCCAACCTAAGAGATGCATTAGGTCTAACCCCAACCCAAGTTAACACATAAGCATGGCATGTCATTTGCTAATTGTGTTCATTTAAATGATAACAAATAAAGTATTGCATACATTGTTAAATCAAATTATGATCTAGAATTCTATTTGCTTTATGTTATGCTTATCAACTCCTTTGAAGTAATAAACCATGAAGCAACTAATTAATCAAAGCGAGGAATAAAAGATTAAAAAGAGAATTATTTCTATTTTTGTATAACAAAACTACACCTATTTTTGTTATACGAAATAGCTAAATAAATCTCCTAAAACTCCAATAAATTAGGTGCACCATTCTGGAGTACAAGTTCTAGAACCAAATTCGAATTCAAACAAAAGAGATGAAATGAAAAACAAAATAGAAAAAGAAGAGAAAGGGTGTAGGCCTCGCAAGCCGCCTCGGCCTGCTCGGCCCGCGCCAGCCAGTCAGCCCAATCGGCCTACGAACCCTTCCCGTCTTCCTAGCACGCGCGCAGCCCACGAGCCGGCCCAGCGCGTCGCCCACGCCCGTGCACCCGTCTGCCTCGCTCGCACCCACTGCCCGCTGGACCTTGCATGTCAGCCACCCCATCTACAGTGTCGTCTTCCTCACCCATGCCTCAACCGCCTACGCGACCGGCGCCCGACAGCGGTGGTAGGGGCGGGCCAGGGGGTCACGCCCGGGGCATGGCCTTGTCCCCTTGGCGCCGTGCCCATGCAACCATGCATGGCCGTTGGATGAGATGCACGCCTCCGATCCTCCTCAATCTCCAGTCGTCGAACGCCGGGCTCCATGGCTGAGATCGGCTATAAGAGCCCCCGATCCTGGTCGCCCTAGCGCTCATCCCATCACCTCGCCGCCACTTGGTGGCCAACCACTTCACACCGAGAGTAGAAGGCTGTGGAGGAGTTCGAGAGAGGAGAACAGAGCCACTGCCGGGAGGAGGACCGGGAGCACGTCGGAGTTCGGAGCACCACCGCGGATCAAGCCGGAGCGGACGACACTGCATGGCACTGCTTCTGGAGCTACACGGCCACAACTCATCACTGCACCGCCATCCTCTCTTCCATAGCACCCACGATGAGCCCCGATTCTTCCCCTGCTCGCCGCCGGACCTTGCGCTCCATACCGTGAGTGCGTAGGCCAAGGCCATCCTCGGTCTCTAGGCACATAAGCACAGCACACTCACGCGCATGTCACGACCACCCCCGAGCCCTTGGACACTGTAGACCTCTCCAAGTCCCACGGACGCCGTAGCTGAGCATGCATGCCATGCTCACGACGCCGCCGCCATGGCGTAGCCACGGGTCCAAGCACTAGACCACGGGTCTGAGCACCAGACCACCAGTCCGAGCACCCGACCACCGGTCCGAGCACTAGACCACTGGCCAGAGCACCGACCACCATGGCCAGTACTGCTGGGAGCACCTGGCGCCTCCTTGACCCGCCCGTCCTATTCGCTGAAGCCACGGGTAACTCACGCGCATGCCGTGACCACCCCGCTGGAGCACCGTAGTGACCTGCGCGCCTCGCTGTCGTCACTAGGTCGCCGTGGCCGCCGGAAAGACCCTACCGGCCACCTGTAAATCATAAGTCCTACCCTAAGCTCTGGACACCCTCACCGTGTCCACACGAATCCGTAGGAGGCTACACTCCCCACTGTGACGCCCCTCTGAGGCCATAGCCCCCACACCGACGCCACCGACATGATTGGAAGACCACCGCCGTGGCCAAAGCCACCGGAGGCCCTAGAGGACCCCTCGACCTGCCCACATGCCTGCCAGAGCATTGTGACGCCCACGTGCACCATAGAACCGGCCAATGCCGCTGCACCCGCGCCATTCCCGCACGCCGGTTGTGCTTGAGCCGTCGTTCGCCAAGACCAGTGACTTAGGAAGCACCATCCGTCGCCCTGACCCCACCGTTGCAGTTGCCATGGCATGGGGAGTCTTTTCCCCACCTCAATTGGACCTAAGCCATTGCGGGAGCTCGCCGGTGAGCACGTCACCGGTGGGAGCGCGTCGTGGAAGAAACAGAGGAGAAGGGGGGAGTTGAGCAGCGTAGCCCTGCACCCAGTGCACATAAGCCGAGCCGAGGGGAAATGACGATGGACTCGGTCCACCATGGACCCTGCTTTGGGTCCATGGACCATGAACTTGGGTCCACCGTGAGCCACGCTCACGCCCACAGCCAGGAAACGAAGCCTAGTAAGAGCCCAACTACGCCACATGGCAGCGCCACAGCACGCCACGTGTCCGGTTCAGCCTAGCCCAGACCAGCCCAAATCCAGCCCTGTCCAGGCCCAGTTTGAACCCGACCTGTATTGATCGTTGACCGGTCAACGTTGACCATTGACCTGGCCCCACATGTCAGTGACACGGACACTCTGGACCCACACGTCAGACGCTGACGTCAGCTGGGCCCCACCTGTCAGTACCAGAACCGAGACAATGACGTCATGCTGACATCATCATGCCACGTGAACAAGTCACAGCGGGACACGTGTCAGCCCAGGAATAATTCAGCCTTTTTCCATTTTCAGAAATGATTCAAACTTTGGAAATTCATAACAAATTCATATGACCTCAGAAAAATACGAGACTAGGACCAAAATTCATCTAAAATCAAGCTCTACGCAATGAACCCATGTTTGAGTGCATTTGGCTCTTTTGAATTTCCATTGCTTCTTTGTGCTATTCTATAGACATCGCTAACGCGACTATAATGCGAATGATGCAGACTCGGAGGAGAACCTGACGGACGAGGACCATGAGTACCATGAGGAGAACAGAGATGACTACACTAAAGGTGCCACATCCCACCCAAATCTTGTAGCACCTATTACGCATGGCTAATATAGAACTGCTATTGCTTACTTTACTGATATAATCATATTAAGTTAGGACTTGCATGGTAGTATGCTTACTTGATGGCCTTTACCTTGACGCAACCTTACCCCTACATACCCTGCTATTAGGCTAGACACACGCTTACTGCTATATTTCAATGCTTATATTTCTACTATGCTTATACTACATTAATGCGTTGTGTTAACTGGTGTTATCTGGATTACGGGGAGAGTGCTACATGTGTGACTTGGGTGTGTGGAGGGTGAGGGTTGTGTCGACCAAGTTGGAATATACGACGAGCTTGGGGCAAGTCTTGCCATAGGGTGCTACCTGGGCACCCCTAGAAATGGATACCTATGGTGGGTAAAGTGGTATATGAGGTGGTCCTGGGTGTGAACCTGTGATGGGAGGAGCTCAGGATGGAGGTGCTGTGGTGGCACGGTAAATGGAAACCCTGATGAAGACATTCTAGCTTGGTCACCCCTAAGGACTTACTAGTACTCAGATTCATCGGGAAGCCTTATGTACCACTCGCCCTATATGGTGCGGGACGGTCGGACTACTTGGTAGGATATTGCCACTACTGCTAGGTTGATAGAGGACAGTGTAAGGAGGTACGGGGCACGGGGATTCCCCCACACCCTTATGAGACTTCATGGAGACCTTGTGGACCCGGCTCCTGACTCACAATTTCAGCCACCCCAGACTAGACTTGGGGTGTACCAAGGCTGAATGGTAGGGTGGCATTATCCTAGGCTAGCAAGCGGCCGGAATCAGCCCAGTTGATGACGGTCAGCGAGGAAGGTGGATCTTGTGGTTATGTAAAACCTCTGTAGAGTGTATGGTTGATCGATCGATACATGTGCCGACTTGTCGGCTATGGACCTTTTCTGGGTTTCGCTTAAACTAGATAGTGAGATGAGTCCTTCTCTTCTTCCCCTAGGAGTGAGTGTTCGGTCGTAGCCAGGGGCTACGAGCCTTGAGACAGTGCCGAGAGGGAGTTGGCCTGTCGATTGAGCAATGGTATGGTTATGGTATGGTGATGGTGTGGAGATAGTGGTATATCGATCCTAGGATCGAAACCTAGCTCTGGAAAGGGAATGGGGTGGATGGTGTGTGGGAATGGTACTAAAACTTGACTATACTTTTATATACTTGATATGCTAAATACATAGGAAACCCTAGCCTTATAGGTTCCTTTGAATATACCCAACTTGCATCCAATTTCCACAAAGCAATGCTCATAGGGTTGGGAGTGGCCAGTACAAATCGTACTGACAAATTTTGGCACACAGGTTCTGCTAAGGAGTATAGCTCTGAGGAGTTTGACGGATGAGGGGTTCGTGCCTACGCTCGAGTTTGGCGATCTTAACTTCAAGCTGTTCTGAATGAATGCTACTTTTGATTCCACCAATGCGGCGATGTAATAATTTAAGTAATTCCGCACTATTTGTACTCTGATATTATCATTGTATGGATGTGATATTCGACTAGAATTTGGGTAATATGACCTCCTACGGTCTTATTACACTACGATGCTGTGGATTTCCCTTCACTGAAATCAGGGTCGTTTCAATTGGTACTAGAGCCATACTTGACCATAGGATGGAACCCTTAGAAACAGACGATAGAATAGGAAGTGGACAACCCTTCTTTCGGTTATATACCGACCCTGCATTTACTTTTATGCAAGGCTTATCTAATATGGACCTGCTAACACCTGATTCCTTAAAAAATGCAGATGGCAACGAACATCGACTGGCCACCTCTAGGAGCGCTACTTCTGGACCACGCTAAGCTTACCTTCGATCTACGTGAGCTCGGGGGTTTTGCATAGACCCTCTACCGAGTTCTCATCACGTTAGGTGTCCCCGACAAGCTTGTCAAGGTCACCTGCACTAGGAAGCCAGCTCAGGTATCGAAGGACCGATTGTCACCTCAGTCGAGTTCCTAGCTAGCACTACCTTACCTTCTGTCCCAGCTTTCACCGAGTTGACTATAGAGGACACAGTCGAGGAGGGACTGTGAGCTATCTCACACAAGGCACTTCGTAGAGTGATGAGGGACCATTACGAGCACCTGAAGATGACAGAGTTCCGTCTACTTCCCTAGGCCCTCGACCTCAGCCTTACCCCTAGTGAGTAGAGTTTCACAGTTGGTAGAGTTATCCTTGATGAGGAGGACAGATGCCTTCATGTCTCAGCTATCCACCTACTAGAGTAGGACAGGTACGTGACCTAGCTAGAGTAGAGGAGATGTCAGGACTAGGCCCTTCAGTGGGAGCACCAAGAGCGAGACTCGCAGGGAGCATAGGAGCGGGCTAGTCTATGGGAGACAATTACCAAGCTACAGGATGAGCTCAACCGTCGTGAGGAAGTCCATAGAGCCAAGGGCGCTGACTTACAGGACAAAGCAGCCGACCTAGGCAACAGGAACTGCTACCTCGACAGCAAGGTCTTGGAGTTGCAGAGAGAGTTGGACAACAAGAAAGCCGAGTTCAACCACAGAGGAGATAGAGAGAGATCTAAGGGGATTGATATGCTGAAGATCCAATCTTAGAACAAGACCCTGACTCAGGAGCTAGAGGAGTTTAGGAAGAAGGCCGTTCACAACCAGGGTCACCTGATCGAGGCACTCAGGTAGACCGAGTACCTACAGGACAAGTGTGAGAGGACATGGCAGGCTTGGCAGAAGTCTGACAGGAAGCGCCTCAGGGAGATGAAGGGTATGTGGGATCAGCTACCCAAGGAGATTCACAGCAAGACAAAGCCTAGGATAGAGGAGTTTGAGTTAGCCCCGACTCGCCTCAACCTAGATGCCTGCCCTACCCTACCTAGAGCCAAGCCTACTGAGGAGCTCGCCGAGGCCTTAAAGTACGTGTCCCAACTTCACAAGTCTGACAAGGAGATCAAGATTGAGAACAGTCGTATCCCAGCTGCTGTGTACGAGTTAGAGTAGGATGACCCTGCGTGGTCATGAGTCATGTTAGTGGCTTCCATAAGTTGTACCCCTTATGAGATGTATTAAGAGACATTATGCGTAGTACGATTCTCGCACGTCTTCAAGTGTAGCTACTGGAGATGATGCTATGTAATAAAACCCATGTAATGAATGTTTTGGATCTTATTGCATCTTATGGATCTTATTGCTTCTTTGTAATGAGTGTTGGATAGCATAAATGTTTTTCTTTAAATCGTCAAAATCATGTAATCATATTGAAATATAAGCACTTATGGCACAAGCACTAAATTCTCTATGATCTGTGTTGCAGATGCCGAACTGTCGATCTAATCGCCTAATGAACCGTGGACGTGCGCCCACCCCTGAACCAGTTGAACCAAATGGGGGGCATGGTGGCAACAACCATGGTCGTGGCCATGGCCGTGGACGTGGAGGGATACCCTTCCACTTGGAGAATACTCCGCCGCCTGAGGAGAACATTCCTCCACCACCACCACCGAACCTGGTAGAAGTGATGGCACAATAGACCCAACTTCTTGCAGCTCTTGTTGAAGGAGCAAACTGTCGCTAGGGAGGTCAGCAGAATGACTTCTAGAGGAATCTGGAAGGATTCCTAAAGCTAAGGCCACCTACCTATGATGGCACCAACCCTGACCCACTTGTAGCCGATGACTGGCTCAAGGAGATGGAGAAGAAGCTTGACCTCACTACTTTCACCGATGATGAGTGTGTTGGAGCAGCCGCACACTAGCTCATAGGTGCAGCATGCGCCTGGTGGGACAATTTTAGTGATTGCCATGAGGACCCTGCCCACATCTCATGGGAAGAGTTCGCCAAAGCATTTACTGAGTATCACATTCCCAAGGGTATCATGGAGGCCAAAGCCGAGGAGTTCCACAACATCAAGATGGGAAGGGACAGGGTGACAGAGTACACTACTCGCTTCACCAATCTTCTTCGCTATGCACCTTCCTATGTTGTGAACTCTGAGAAGGATAAGCTGTACTATTACCGCAAGGGACTTAACCCACATATCAAACTAAAGTTTGGCAGTATTGAGAGCAACACGTTGTGTGCTCTGGTGGATCGCTGCATCCAGATTGAGAAGGATCGCGCTGAAGCTGGAGAAGAGTATAGGGAGAGGAAGCATAAGCCTGAGGAATCCCTCCGTGGTTGTGATTGCAAGAGGTTCCACAGAGATGCACCATCCAGGGAACGCTCTCGCCACAACAGGGATGACAACCCTAGATCGAGTAGGGGAAGTGGAGGCTACACTGCCAAATACTCCCACCCTACTCAGGATCGATACACCCGGGACCATTATGCTCAGGACCGCAACACTCAGGACCATTTCAACCGTTCCCGCTCCGTGAATGAACGCCCAGCACAGAACCGCTCTGCACCAAGCACTGGAAACTGGAAGGTACCCGCACCAACCCCTACAGTCGGTACGCCTTTCACCTGCTTTGCTTGTGGCCAACCAGGTCACAAAGCCGCTGAGTGCCCACAGAACTTAGCTGCTCAGAAATCTCAGTTCAAGGGATCTGTTACCTGTGGTCGTCTCAACCATCTGGACGCCGAAGAAGCACAAGCTGCCCCTGACGTGGTGTACGGTCTGTTTTTAGTTAATGGCAATACTGCATTAGTTCTATTTGACTCTGGAGCAACTTGTTCTTACATATCATCCAAGTTTGCACAAGAGCATGACCTGCCTGTAACCCCACGTGAAAAGCCTATCATCACTAGCTCACCCTTAGGAGACCTAAAATGCACCCACATCTACAAGGGAGTGAGTCTTACCATTGAGGGTCT
Organism: Miscanthus floridulus; assembly: GCF_019320115.1. Classification (NCBI taxonomy): domain Eukaryota; kingdom Viridiplantae; phylum Streptophyta; class Magnoliopsida; order Poales; family Poaceae; genus Miscanthus; species Miscanthus floridulus. The sequence goes on along the minus strand of NC_089584.1, from coordinate 30,900,755 downwards.
TACCTTTAAAGCCGACCTAACTTTGTTACCTTCCACCAACCTAGATGTCATCTTAGGCATGGATTGGTTAACCCTTCACCGAGGTATCATATCATGTTCACCTAGATATGTCCAAGTGACCCACCCATCAGGCCAAGTCATTAGATGTGAACCCCAGTCCGAAAAGTCCACCTCTATCTTGTGTGCCCTTAAAGCCAGTTCAGAATCATAGAGAGAGGAGAAGACAGTTCATGTGTGCCTATGGTCAGAGACTATCTCGACGTATTCCCTGAAGAATTACCGGGTATGCCACCAGACCGTGATGTAGAGTTCATCATTGATCTGTTGCCGGGAACAGGACCCATTGCCAAGAGACCCTATCGCATGTCAGTTGATGAACTAGCCGAGCTCAAGAAATAGCTTGATGAGCTCATCTTGAAGGGATATATCAGACCCAGTGCTTCACCCTGAGGATCTCCTATTCTGTTTGTCAAGAAGAAGGATGGCTCAATGAGAATGTGTATTGATTACCAGAACTTGAACGCAGTCACCATCAAGAACAAGTACCCCCTGCCAAGAATTGATGATTTGCTTGATCAGCTTTGAGGTGCCAAGTATTTCTCCAAGATTGATCTCAGATCTGGCTATCATCAGATGAAGATTCAAGAGAGTAACATCTCGAAGACAGCTTTTGTGACTAGGTATGGGCAGTTTGAGTTCACCATGGTGTCCTTTGGACTCACGAATGCTCCCACATACTTCATGAACATGATGAATAAGGTTTTCATGGATGAACTGGATAAGTTCATGGTGGTATTCATTGATGACATCCTTGTCTATTCATCCACCGCTGAAGAACACAAACATCATCTGAGAACGGTGCTTAAGAAACTAGCCCAACATCAGCTCTACGCAAAGTTCAGCAAATGTGAGTTTTGGCTACAGGAAGTTGCCTTCCTAGGCCATGTACTATCAGCTGAAGGTGTCGTAGTTGACCCAGCTAAGATTGAAGTTGTGAAAGAATGGGAACAACCCTATAATGTGACAGAAGTCAGAAGTTTCTTGGGATTGGCTGGATATTATCGCCGATTCATCAAAAACTTCTCCAAGATAGCCCGTCCAATGACCAATCTTCTGAAGAAGACCAAGGAGTTTGAATGGATGCCTGAGTGCAAACAAAGCTTCCTGGAATTGAAACAGAAGCTTACCACAACTCCTGTGCTAGCATTGCCTGATATCAGCAAAGATTTCGTGGTCTATTGCGATGCATCCCATCAAGGACTAGGTTGTGTATTGATGCAAGATGGAGGAGTAATAGCTTATGCTTCCCGACAGTTGAAAGAACATGAGAACCGTTACCCTACTCATGATCTCGAGTTAGCAGCAGTTGTGCATGCTCTAAAGATCTAGAGGCACTACTTGATAGGCAACAAGTGTGATATCTACACTGATCACAAAAGCTTGAAGTATTTTTTCACTTAGGAAGATCTAAATATGAGGCAACGCCGATGGCTAGAATTGATCAAGGATTATGACCTGGAAATTCACTATCATCTAGGAAAAGCTAATGTAGTCACAGATGCCCTCAGCCGTAAGAGTTACTGTCACACTTTGATCACTGAATCCGTACCACCTAAGCTCAAGGAAGAGATTGATGATTTTCAACTTGAGATACTACCGCATGGCTTGCTAAATGAGCTCCGCATATAGTATGATCTCACAGATCGCATCCGTCAAGCTCAGAAAAATTGTGAGGAGATTGAATATCTCTGTGGTATGATGAAACTAGGCTACAAGACCAACCACCATGAAGATGAACAAGGGACCATCTGGTTCAAGGACAGAATCTGTGTACCTTCTGATCTAGCCCTACGAGAGGAAATTCTGTTAGAAGCTCATGATTCTAAGTACTGTATTCACCCTGGAGGTTCAAAGATGTATCAAGACTTGAAGAAACACTTTTGGTGGAAAGGCATGAAGGCGGACATTGCAGGACATGTGGCACGTTGTGACACCTGCAATAGAGTCAAGGCTGAACATCAAAGGCCTGCAGGTTTGCTAAAGCCTCTTGACGTTCCCGAGTGGAAGTGGGAGAGCATATCCATGGATTTCATAGTTGGATTGCCCCGTTCATAGAAAGACAACAATTCCATCTGGGTGATTGTTGATCGTTTAACCAAGATTGCTCACTTTGTACCAGTGAAGACCAAGACTAATGCAGAAAAATTAGCAGACCTATATATGGAGCATATTCTCAGGTTGCATGGAGCTCCCTCTAGTATTGTATCCGATCGTGGTCCTTAGTTTGTGTCCCAATTCTGGGAAGCTCTGCACAAGTCCATGGGAACCAAACTTGATTTTAGTACCGCTTATCACCCATAGATAGATGGACAGACTGAACGAGTAAATCAAATCTTAGAAGACATGCTTCGCGCTAGTGTACTAAATTATGGCTCTGATTGGGAGAAATGCCTACCCTATGCAGAGTTCTCTTACAACAACATCTACCAAGCTAGTATCAAGATGTCGCCATTTGAAGCTCTATATGGCAGACCTTGTAAGACACCTTTGATGTGGTCCCAACCAGGAGAGAGAACATTCTTTGACTCCGCTAAGATTCAAGATGCAGAAGAAGGAGTTGCGCAAGTGAAGGAGAATTTGAGAATTGCTCAAAGTCGATACAAGAGCTATGCTGACAAAAGGAGAAGAGAACTTGAGTTCAATACAGGAGACTTCGTCTATCTCAAGGTATCCCCGCTACGTGGAACTGTCAGATTCCATGTGAAAGGAAAGCTTGCCCCAAGATTTGTCGGCCCATACAAGATTTGCAAGAGGATTGGAAAGCTCGCATACAAACTTGAGCTACCTAAGGAATTAACGGGTGTTCATCCCGTATTCCATGTCTCACAGCTACGCAAGTGTTTGAGAGTGCCCGATGAAGTAATTCCAACTGATACACTTGACATTCAAGATACACTTGAGTATAAAGAACATCCTATTAGAATTCTGGACAGAGATACCAAAGAGACCCGAAGCAAGACTATTCCTATGTGCAAGATCCAATGGAGCAATCACACTGAGAGAGAAGCAACATGGGAGAAAGAGTCTGACCTCTAGCTACGATATCCTTACCTCTTCGAAGAGTACGTTACGCTTTAATCTCGGGGATGAGATTCTGTTAAGGGGGTAGGACTGTAACAACCCAAAAATCCATACACTAAAAATACCAACTACAAAATTTTTCTTAAGACTCCCATGTGATGATGAGTGTCATGTATAGTAACCCAACCTAAGAGATGCATTAGGTCTAACCCCAACCCAAGTTAACACATAAGCATGGCATGTCATTTGCTAATTGTGTTCATTTAAATGATAACAAATAAAGTATTGCATACATTGTTAAATCAAATTATGATCTAGAATTCTATTTGCTTTATGTTATGCTTATCAACTCCTTTGAAGTAATAAACCATGAAGCAACTAATTAATCAAAGCGAGGAATAAAAGATTAAAAAGAGAATTATTTCTATTTTTGTATAACAAAACTACACCTATTTTTGTTATACGAAATAGCTAAATAAAATCTCCTAAAACTCCAATAAATTAGGTGCACCATTCTAGAGTTCAAGTTCTAGAACCAAATTCGAATTCAAACAAAAGAGATGAAATGAAAAACAAAATAGAAAAAGAAGAGAAAGGGTGTAGGCCTCGCAAGCCGCCTCGGCCTGCTCGGCCCACGCTAGCCAGCCAGCCCAACCGGCCTGCCAACCCTTCCTGTCTTCCCAGCACGCGCGCAGCCCACGAGCCGGCCTAGCGCGTCGCCCACGCCCGTGCACCCGTCTGCCTCGCTCGCAGCCACTGCCCGCTGGACCCCGCATGTTAGCCACCCCGTCTATAGTGTCGTCTTCCTCACCCACGCCTCAACTGCCTACGCGACCGGCGCCCGACAGCGGTGGTAGGGGTGGGCCAGGGGGTCACGCCCGAGGCATGGCCTTGTCCCCTTGGTGCCGCGCCCATGCAACCACGCATGGCCATTGGATGAGATGCATGCCTTCGATCCTCCTCAATCTCCAGCCGTCGAATGCTGGGCTCCATGGCCAAGCTCGGCTATAAGGGCCCCCGATCCCGGTCGCCTTAGCGCTTGTCCCATCGCCCCGCCGCCACTTGGTGGCCAACCAGTTCACACCAAGAGTAGAAGGCTGTGGAGGAGTTCAAGAGAGGGGAACGGAGCCACTGCCGGGAGGAGGACCGGGAGCACACCGGAGTTCGGAGCACCGCCGTGGATCAAGCCGGAGCGGACGACACTGCATGACACTACTTCCGAAGCTACACGGCCGCAACTCGTCACTGCACCACCATCCTCTCTTCCACAGCACCCACGATGAGCCCCAATTCTTCCCCTGCTCGCCGCCGGACCTTGCTACTTCGGCCATGGCGCTCCATACCATGAGCGCGTAGGCCAGGGCCATCCCCGATCTCTAGGCACGCAAGCATAGCACACTCACGCGCACATCGCGACCACCCCTGAGCCCTTGGATGCTATAGACCTCTCCAAGTCCCACGGATGCCATAGCCGAGCACGCATGCCACGCTCATGACGTCGCCGCCATGGCGTAGCCATGGGTCCGAGCACCAGACCACCAGTCCGAGCACCAGACCACCAGTCCGAGCACCCGACCACTGGTCTGAGCACCAGAGCACCGACCACCATGGCCAGTACTGCTGGGAGCACCTGGTGCCTCCTTGACCTGCCCGTCCTGTTCGCTGAAGCCATGGGTAACTCACGTGCACGCCGTGACCACCCCGCTGGAGCACCGTAGTGACCTGCGCGCCTCGCCGTCGTCACCTGGTCGCCGTGGCCACCGGAAAGACCCTACCGACCACCTATAAACTGGAAATCCTGCCCTGTGCCCTAAATGCCCTCGCTGTGTCCACACGGATCCATAGGAGCCTACACTCCCCACTGTGATGCCCCTCCGAGGCCATAGCCCCCACACCGACGCCGCCGATGTGATCGGAAGACCACCACCGTGGCCAAAGCCACCGGAGGCCCTAGAGGACCCCTCGACCTGCCCACATGCCCGCCGGAGCATTGTGACGTCCATGCGCACCATAGAACCGGCCAATGCCGTTGCACCCATGCCATTCCCGCACGCCGGTTGTGCTCGAGCCGCCGTTCGCCATGACCAGTGACTTAGGAAGCACCATCCGTCACCCTGACCCCACCGTTGCAGTCGCCATGGCACGGGGAGGCTTTTCCCCACCTCAATTGGACCTGAGCCGTTGCGGGAGCTCACCGGTGAGCACGTCACCAGTGGGAGCGCACCGTGGAAGAAACAGAGGAGAAGGGGGGAGCCAAGCCGAGGGGAAATGACGATGGACTCGGTCCACCATGGACCCTGCTTTGGGTCCATGGACCATGAACTTGGGTCCACCATGAGCCACGCTCATGCCCACAGCCAGGAAACAAAGCCCAGTAAGAGCCCAACTGCGCCACATGGCAGCGCCACAGCACGTCACGTGTCCAGGTCAGCCCGGCCCAGACCGGCCCAAATCCAGCCCTATCCAGGCCCAGTTTGAACCCGGCCCGTATTGACCGTTGACCAGTCAACGTTGACCGTTGACCTGGCCCCACATGTCAGTGACATGGACACTCTGGACCCACACGTTAGACGCTGACATCATGCTGACGTCAGCTGGGCCCCACCTGTCAGTACCAGAACCAGGATGATGATGTCATGCTGACATCATGCTGATGTCATCATGCCACGTGAACCAGTCACAGCGGGACACGTGTCAGCCCAGGAATAATTCAGCCTTTTTCCATTTTCAGAAATGATTCAAACTTTGGAAATTCATAACTAATTCATACGACCTCGAAAAAATACGAGACCAGGACCAAAATTCATCTAAAATCAAGCTCTACGCAATGAACCCATGTTTGAGTGCATTTGGCTCTTTTGAATTTCCATTGCTTCTTTGTGCTATTCTATAGACGTCGCTAACGCGACTATAATGCGAACGATGCAGACTCGGAGGAGAACCTAACGGACGAGGACCGTGAGTACCGTGAGGAGAACGGAGACGACTACACTAAAGGTGCCACATCCCACCCAAATCTCATAGCACCTATTACGCATGGCTAATATAGAACTGCTATTGCTTACTTTACTGATATAATCATATTAAGTTAGGACTTGCATGGTAGTATGCTTACTTGATGGCCTTTACCTTGATGCAACCTTACCCCTACATACCCTGCTATTAGTCTAGACACACGCTTACTGCTATATTTCAATGCTTATATTTCTACTACGCTTATACTACATTAATGCATGGTGGAAACTGGTGTTATCTGGATTATGGGGAGAGTGCTGCGTGTGTGACTTGGGTATGTGGAGGGTGAGGGTTGTGTTGACTAAGTTGGAATATATGATGAGCCTGGGGCAAGTCTTGCCATAGGGTGCTACCTGGGCACCCCTGGAAATGGATACCTGTGGTGGGTAAAGTGGTATATGAGGTGGCCCTGGGTGTGAACCTATGATGGGAGGAGTCCGAGATGGAGGTGCTGTGGTGGCACAGTAAATGGAAACCCTGATGAAGACATTCTATCTTGGTCACCCCTAAGGACTTACTAGTACTCAGATTCACCGGGAAGCCTTATGTACCACTCGCCCTATATGGTGCAGGACGGCCGGACTACTTGGTAGGATATTGCCACTACTGCTAGGTTGATAGCGGTTAGTGTAAGGAGGTATGGGGTGCGGGGATTCGCCCACACCCTTCCGAGACTTCATGGAGACCTTGTGGACCCGGCTCCTGACTCACAGTTTCAGCCACCCCAGACTAGACTTGGGGTGTACCAAGGCTGAATGGTAGGGTGGCATTATCCTAGGCTAGCAAGCGGTCGAAATCAGCCTAATTGACGACGGTCAGCGAGGAAGGCAGATCTTGTGGTTATGTAAAACCTCTACAGAGTGTATGGTTGATAGATCGATACATGTGCCGACTTGTTGGCTATGGATCTTTCCTGGGTTTCGCTTAAACTAGATAGTGAGATGAGTCCTTCTCTTCTTCCCCTAGGAGTGAGTGTTCAGTCGTAGCCAGGGGCTACGAGCCTTGAGACAGTGCCGAGAGGGAGTTGGCCTATCGACTGAGCAATGGTATGGTTATGGTATGGTGATGGAGTGGAGATGGTGGTATATCGATCCCAGGATCGAAACCTGGCTCTAGAAAGGGAATGGGGTGGATGGTGTGTGGGAATGGTACTAAAACTTGACCATACTTTTATATACTTGATATGCTAAATACATAGGAAACCCCAGCCTTATAGGTTCCTTTGAATATACCCAACTTGCATCCAATTTCCACAAAGCAATGCTCATAGGTTTGGGAGTGGCCAGTACAAATCGTACTGATAAATTTTGGCACACAGGTTCTGCTGAGGAGTATAGCTCCGAGGAGTTTGACGGATGAGGGGTTCGTGCCTACGCTCGAGTTTGGCGATCTTAACTTCAAGCTGTTCTGAATGAATGCTACTTTTGATTCCGCCAATGCGGCGATGTAATAATTTAAGTAATTCTGCACTATTTGTACTCTGATATTATCGTTGTATGGATGTGATATTCGACTAGAATTTGGGTAATATGACCTCCTACGGTCTTATTGCACTATGATGCTGTGGATTTCCCTTCACGGAAATCGGAGTTGTTTCAATGGGTAGAATCCAAACTTGGCCTAGATTCAAACAATAAGATTAAATCAATCTCTTTAATAAACACGACTCATCCAAGTTTGGAGGAAGCCTTAGACAAGATAAACCCAAGAGTCACCAATCCAAGGGAAATCTTAGACAATAAAATGACCAATGAATGTCATAGGCATGGAATGATGGAGACAATGTTGTTACCTATAGACATTCATAAAGAATCAATCCTAGAGCTTGAAAAGGAAGATTACATCAGCGATCATGGAAGCTACTTCATTAACACCTTATCAAATCCATGCTTGCATGAGAAATCTCCTAAATCAATTGGTCTCTCTAACATTGCCACACACAAGATCTCCCCCCCCCTCGTGCTTCCTGTTCATAAAGACTTTGAAAGTGTGGTTGTAGATGCATATGTTTATCATAAATATTGCAAATCACGTTGGCATAAATCTTGAGATAGTCACCCAAAGGTTGGTATTGGAGGGGAAACCACCTCACCAACCTAAAGCGTGATTCGAAGGTTTCCCAAGGACGAGCTTCTATCCTAAAACAAGCACTTTTGAGGACACAACATGAGCTTTCACCTTTTGTTATAATGCCCTTGTGAAGTGAGCATAGAAATATAGTTATGAAAATATTCCTTCGGGTATTTTTGTCACTAACCATTCTAGGTTTGAAGCGAAAAGGATGAACGATGATGATTCAAGGTATGTCCAACCAATCATCATGCAACATTGAATCACAACCATCCAAACTTGACTTTGCCTTGCAAAATTCAAGTGTGGGGGATAAACTTCTCTAAAAAATCTTATGTCATGTTGCTAATTTTGGTTGTCTCTACTTTCAAGCCATGCTCAATTTGCTAAACAACAATCATGCTCTTTCATCTCTATTTGAATAAATCTCTATAATGCTTTCATGCCACCTTTGTTTATTATAGTATGTTCATACATCTCATAAATTAAGCATGGTGCTTAGTTTAGGAGTGTTGATCTTACTTTCAAAGGCTTTTTAAATTAAGCGTGGTGCTTTGGTTAAAATTCTTTCCTAGATTAAATTAGACAAGGTGTCTAGTTTGATTTTTGAACCAAGAATATGCTATAGTAGATACTAGTCATTTTGTTGGACTAACCCTATGTAGGAAACTCTTAATTCAATATTAGAAATGAAGCAAGGCACATGATGAACCTCAATAACTTGCACAAGAAGACACAACTCATTCACCATAGATGTAAGAACTACACCTCATTCAACATGGTTGAAAGAACTGTAAGTATCAAAGTTCATTCACTTTGTCTTTTGCTGTAAGTTACCTTTGCCTTGAGCCATGCTTGTATAAAACATGATCTCTATACTAAAGTAATCCCAAAACTGTATTTTCATTTGCATAGAGGGAAATTACAAAATTCTAGACAAACAACCCATGTTTCAAAATTGTATATTCGTTCAAGTATGTGTTGTCCACTAATCCTTTGCAGGCATAAAACAATGAGTGAGGCGGAAGGTCTAACAAGATGTCAAAAGATCAAAGAGCAGAAAGATGGCATGACAAAAGGATGAGAAAGAAAGGGTGCAATTTAAGAGACAAGAAGCTCATGAGCAACTCGTACTTCAAAACTAGCCAAACAAGAAAAACTTCAAGCAAAATGGGAAGGACCATCATGAGTCATCTACCCTTCCATCATATGGTGGCATCACGCTCCAATGACAAAGGTAACATTCTAAGGTAAATGGTCATTATTTAAAAAAGTTTTTCCCTGATTCTAGTATGCACATAAATAAGAAACAAACATGTCTGAGTTACAAACCTGCTTAATCCAACTTGATTAACTCAATACGTTTAATTCTTTAAGCTTGTACTAGCACCATTTTTTTGATCTCATAGTCTTAACCAAATGAGCTAAAACATTGCACATCTTATCTCTAGAAGATGATAGTCATAATCATGTAAAGATTGATACATTATGCACAGATAGACAATCCTTCCATTGGTTAAGAAATTCAACCCTTTTAGCCAAATATACTTAAATGCTACATTCACGCACAATCTTCTAATCCTTTCACCCATGATATAAATGAGCACAACACATAACGTCAACTTCATCTTGTTCAATGTGCCTAAGGTTAGAGAAGAATAAGGAAAGCTTTGGTTTTGTTGGTGTTTTCCCACCAACATAGCCTATGCACTTGATTTCTACCTTGTCTTATGAGTAGGACACACTTCAAGCAAAGTGTGGGGGAAGACAGTTGACTCCTCAATTTCTACAAGTAAAGGTTCTAAACCTGCTAAACCAAAATCAAAACTCAAAACTAAGATGGGTTTGGCGGAAGGAGGTGACATCACCATTAAAGGCGTCACCACATGAATCTTCATCTTCAGAACGAACCGAGATACTTAATCAATGAACTTCACAAGGAGAAGTCTAGTTCTAAGTACTTAAAACACCAAACCCTTACCGAAAGAGCTAGCTTGGGGGAGAAGCACTCCCGTGTATCTAGGTAAGTATGCTTTCCCTTTGTTCTAGTTTTAGTTTCTTTTAAATTGTTAAGAAAATGGTGAATTGAAAACAAAATAAAAAGGTGTGTCTAGTTTGCTTTAATTTATTTTTAAGATTGAATAAAATAAAGAGGACTCTAAATAATCTCTTAAGTAGAAATGATGAATAGTTGCTCTATTGTAATTCCTTTCAAGTACCTAGTTTTTAGCCTTAAATTCTCCCGAGTTTTGGATACGACTGATTTGATATAAAGATTTACTTTGAACTTGAAACTCGTGGGTAGCGAATGCTTGATCTAAGTCTAGGTAATTGATGGATATGATATAAGAAGGTCTGAGCTGTTGTTTATCTTGTTCCAAGTGACACTAAAGTTCTGGAGATTTATCTTTTGAAAAACACAAAAATACTACATAATGAGTTCCTGTATGACAAAGCTTGAATTCCCACCAGAGACATACATGTTATTTAGGCTAGGAAAACCTCCACATATATGTTGCTTGCTTTTGCATTGAGTTTTGTCAAGTTTTGTTGACCCTTATGAGAGGTTTGTCATGCTCTTAAAATCAAGATCACGTACACACCACCTAGATATGCACTACTCCTACACTAGGGGTAGGCGCAAAAACTTGCCTTCCATCTAGATCCACCTAAAAATGTTTTACTCCTACACTGAGAGTGAATATAAAAAACATGCTTGATAGGTTTTTCATCCACCAAATAAATGCTCCAAGTTCTTGTTGCTATCTCTCAAAGGTTTGTTGTAGAAAAGAGACATGGGGCTATGCAAAAGTTATTCATAAAAAAAGAATAAAAAAAGAAGAAGAGATGAAAAAAATGGACAAGTGTCCGAGATATTTAAAATAATGGGTACTTAGATGCCCGCCTAAAAAAGAGAAGAGAAAGAGAGATGAATAAGATAACCCCTACTCTCTAGCAAATGTTTGCAAGTTTCAAATGAGAGATATGTTTTCAAGGAGCATAGTAGAATTAGGTTAGCCACTGTTGACGGTAGTTAACAACCATTATAAACCATCAATATTACATGTATAAGGGTATAAATATAATCACCAACGAAGGTTTAGGGGTTTAAACTAACAAATTCTACGAGTTTTGGTGAATCTATATTTTCTACAGGGTTTATCCAGAAAACCATCAAGATGGACCTACATGTTAGATTTAATTGTGCTTATCCACAGCGAAACGGACACCAGAAGGTTCTAGAAGACTCTGGAGGACTCCACGCCGAAGCAGAGGGCGAGACGCCGCTAGGTGGGGCTGGCCCCACCTGTAAGCCGCCCGAACCCTGGGGCCCACCTGTTAGCCCCTCGTTGTTATGTTGGTTCTCCACCACCTCCTAGGTTGCATCTACGCCATCCTTTAAGTTGTTTTAATCTAAGGGCTTACGTTAGAGGCTCCGGCCTATATATATCAACCCCTACCCCCTGAAGAGGCATAAGATAAGTCATTTGAGAAGACAAAAACCCTAATCATCCTTAGAGCTCCACCATATTCTAGGACATAGCTAGTTAGGCTAGGTCTAGAGAGAGGCAAGCAGGCTTAGCTTGGATTCCTGATCTTGTCAAGAACGTGGTTTGGTATAATCTTTGTACCCGTCTCTCTTTTGTATCTCCATTACTTTTATATGCTAGTTACAATTGTTATGATAATATCGGTATTCATCTTATTCATGTTCTTTGTTATAATGTTCATGGTCTACTTTGATTATATGCTTAGTATAGTTGGATTATCATTATGTTCATGCATAAGTTCGTATAGCGCTCACTCTAAAGATCCATGGGTGGGTGGTCAACATTGTGTAAGCGTGGTGCTTATACATTGTTTACCTGCGGATACACCCTATATTCTGGTCATATGGTAGATCGTGGATGTGACACTCCCGTGAGTCCTTTGTAGTCCACTCCCCGAATATAGGTGCACATAGGGTTCGGTTATGAAGGAAGAGCAAGCTCTTTTCTTAATCTTCCTTAGTAATATCGCTTATGTGTAGATATGATGATGATCTTAGCAATGATTACTAGGTATAATTGCACTAATCAATGTATACTTTGACTTGTAATGAAGAATAACTTAGGAATTATTTCTCTAATATTCTACCTAACCATGCTAATGCCATAGAAATGAGTACTCTAAGTGATTTGTTATTATCATTGATCAATACTTATCCTATGACTTACCCCTGTTATGAGTAGAATATTAGTTATGGTTTACTTCTCTTTCAATAGTATAAGTTATCAATACATGTCCATGCTATACCATCCATGTGGTAAAAATATAAATAATGATACCTGGAATACTCTCGGATAAAATGCTACAATGGTATATTATCTGTGCGCTTGCAGATCCTTTTCATTCATATATTTATTTATTCTTCCTAGTCACATAATTAATAATGAACTGCTTAGTATTATTCTAGTAGTAATGTTGTGTAGTACCAGCGAGTATCTCTGATATCATCACTAGGGATGACAACCTAGTAAAATTAGGAGATATAGGTTTATAATAGGTGGCTATTTAAAAATAAGTGACACGTTAATAAATACCAACAAGCATTTCTGACGTTGTTGCTAGGGACTAGATTTAAAACTCTATTCTTAGTAGTGACGCTAAGAAATGTCAACAGCCACCATATATATCCACCATATATCCACACACATGCACATCTTGATTTGATTGTATGACTCAACTCTCTTTGGATCTATTGTTTGACTTTACAATATATGTATTGCAAGTATGCTCTAGCTTTCTCCCTACCTATGAACTCCACATAAGCTTTTATTGTAGGAAGAGAAAAAAGGCATATCATCTTTACTGCCTTTAGTGAGGATCCACAAATACCACATATGTTGAGAGACTTGAGAGTGTCATACAATGGAATCTCTGAGTTTCATTTTGAAAACCTTATAAAAACTCCAGAACAATGGTGGAACAAAGAACTTGAGACATAGTGCTTGACTTGATTGTTCTATCTTTCAATTTCTTAAGACCCAAGTGAAGGTTAAGAAGCCCCATGGTTGAAGGTAATATGGGTAAGTTTGAAAGTCAGATCAGTTTATTCTAATCCAAAGGAGAATTTTTTATTGAACGCATGTGTACTTTTGAGGCATGAAAACATTGTAGAAACTCCTAATCCATTGCCGAGTTTAGCTTTGCCCAGGGACTAGCAAAGGTTAAGCTTGGGGAAACTTGTTGATGGTCACTAACATCAATTATAAACCATCAACATAACCTGCATATATACTCAATTCCATCACCAAACATAGGTATAGCGGTTTAAACTAATAAATTCTATGAGTTTTGGTGAATCTATGTTTTTAGCAGGGTTTATTCAGAAAATCATCAAGGGGGACCTATTCATCAAAGGAAATTATAGAATTCCGCTATGTAAATAGCGTGGGAAGATTCTAGAAGACTCTAGGAGGCTCTCCACCGAAGTAGACCCCGAGGGGCTGCCATGTGGGGCCAGTCGGCACTACTTGTAGGCTGCCTGGCCCTTGGGCCAACCTATCAACCTCCGCATCACAATGTCAGTTCTCCACCACCTCCTAGGTTGCATCTATGCCGTCATATAAGTCGGTTTGATCCAAGGACTCATGTTGGACATTTTGGCCTATATATACCAGCCCCTGCCAACCTCCCTGGGGCCATCCTGAAATCCTAATTCATATCATGAGGATCAGAGCCAGCTATCAAGAGAAGATTAGTCCTCCTTAGGATCTAGTCTTGTAAATAATAGTGAGATAGAGAGTGAGGGAAGAGTTTGGAGGAGGTGCTGGCCTATCGGTGCTCTCTCTATGGCTTGTACCTTAGTGGATCCAAGTTCTACTTGAGCTTGCCTTCGAGATTTCTCTAGTAATCAACTTCTAATTCAAGTAAGTAATTGTTTATATTGTTCACCAGGATCACGACTCTCTTTTGAGTGCTTTAATCTATAGATGCTCTAGGTTAAAGTATTAATCGTAAGTGTAAGCGTGGTGCTTAGACTTAGGTTAATTATGGATGCACCCTGCATTTTGGATGGTGGTAGATCGCGTGTGTGACATCAGTTCTATATAGCCTGCACTATATAGCTTCGTTGATCCTTTGTAGTCCACCTCCCGTCTATAGGGGCAAGTAGGACGCGATTATGAAGGAAAGCATCCTCTGCTGGTGTCTTTCCCTAGTAATGTCCCTAGTTGAATAGTAGAAGACATAGCTTACCCAAGTCAGAACTAGAGAACCTTAGTTTTCCTCTCTACGCTCATATTTATCTCAACCTTGTTGCTACCCCTAGTTAAGTTAGATCATAATTAGTCTCACACGTTTCCCTATGGATACGATACTTGGAATACTTCTAGGTGAAAGCTACAGCGATATTCATGTGCTTGTGGATTTATCTGTGTGCGTTAAATATACAAACAATATCCCAAATCATGCTAGGGAGATCGCTCTTCATGGTGTTCGCCATGGTGTTGCTGTTGCTTTGGCCGTGGCGCAAGTTCGCTCTGAATTCAAGCTTTGACTTCTTCCCCATGGTTTTCTAGCGACCAATCATCCTGAAGATCATGAGAGTTTGAATGAGGACTTCTCGAATGCCACTAACACCATAGCTTTCTCTTCTCTGGCCAGAGACATTGTGAACTAAGTGTTTCTTGGCCCTTAGATTGTAACGGAAACTAATGAATAATCCCCTTATGTTCGAAGCGATCTTCTCTTTCTGTTTCCTTATGTATGTGGATTCTATTTTTTTTATTTTTTGCTCTAAGGCGATGTGTGCCGCATTGGCTATCTCTCCTCCGGCTAAATCGTGGTTGCCCTATTTTTTGTTCTGAAGGCAATATCCTCCCTTATTGGCTATAAAAGTTCAATGAAAATTCAATCAGCCAATTTAGACATCAACCCAAATGCTAGGATAATATTTCTTAAAATGTTTTCCTTTGAGTGCTTTGTTGAATTCTTCACCTTCTAGCATTTTGTAGAAGTAGGCATCGCTGGGTACGCATCGAGTAATACGATAAGGCTCCTCCCAATTAGGTGATCATTTGCCATATGCATTGTCTTTGGTTTCGATCGACAATATCAGCTTCCAAACTAACTCACCTTTGTGGAACTACTTGGCCTTAACTTTCTTGTCATAATATTTGGCAATCCTTAGCTTATGAGCCTCGATGTTTTCCAAAGCACGAAGCTTATAACAATTCAAATCCTCAAGATCATCCACCATCAAAATCTTATAATCATTGGCTGCTAGGCTCTCTTGGAACTCAATACGTCGTGATCCAGTCCTGATTTCCCAAGGAAGAACGGCTATATACCCATAAACTAGCTCATAAGGAGAGCACTTAGTCGACCAATGGCATACCATCTGATAGGCCCATAGTGATCAATTCAACATCAAATGCCATTTTTTGGCCGATTGATTATCTTCTTCTTGATCAACTTGATCAGCATCTGATTGGACACCTCTACTTGTCCATTGGCCTAGGCATAGTAAGGAGAAGAGTTCAATAATTTGAATCCTGCATTAGTAGCAAAATTCTCAAACTCCTCAAATATGAACATTACTCCTTGATCGGTAGTGATAGTCTGATGAATCCCTAACCAATAAATTATATGCTTTTGGACAAAGTCAATAATGGTTTGGGATGTCATTGTCTTCAGTGGGATCACTTCAGCCCACTTGGTGAAATAATCTATTGCCACTACTATGAACTTACGACCTTTGCTGGATGATGGATGAATTTGGCCGATTATGTCGATCCCCCAACCTCTAGACAGCTATGGCTTGATTATAGGATTCATAACTGATGCTGGCGACCTCTGAACATTATTGAATCATTGGTAGTCCTAGCATCCTCTGTAATATTCAAAGCAATCTTCCAACATTATTGGCCAAAAATAGCCTAGCCTTCTGATAATCCATTTCATCTTGTGGGCCAATTGATGAGCTTCACAAACTCCTTCATGGACTTCACCCATGAGAACTTTGGCATCTTCTTGACTCAGGCATTTGAGCAATACTCCATAGATCATTTTATATTATAGTTCTTCATCTAGTAGTACATATTTGATCGATTTGTATCTGAGGTTCTAAGAGACCTTCTGTGATGGATTCTTAAGATAGTTCATCATTTCTTTCCTCGAATCGTTGGCAACAATCTCATTGCTGAAGACCTCTTGAATTTGTCGATAACCAGAAGCGCTCTAAGCTAGCCAGTTAGCTTCTTGATTCTGAGCCCTTAGGATATGCTTGATCATGACCATAGAGAGTTCATCGATCAAACCTCAACACTTCTCGTAGTAACTCCTCAAGATATCATCTTTGCACTCATATAGGCCGATCAACTGATTAATTACCAACTGAGAATCTCCAAAGATCTCGACTGCATAGACCTTTACTTCTTGAACAAGTTGAAGTCCTTTGAGGATAGCTTCATATTCAACTTGATTATTTATAGTCATTGGCCTGATAGTATATGCAAATTTGAAGTTTGATCCTCGGGGAAAAATAATGACAATGCCAATTCCACCACCTTGTTTGCATGACGAGCCATCGAAGAATAAAGTCCAAGGCATTGGCTCCACATAACCAATATTGGGTCCATAATGATGAGTCATGAAGTCGGCCATTATTTCTCCTTTAACTGCTTTGGCCAACTTGTATCTCAAGTCAAACCTAGACAGCGCCAGAATCCACTTTCCTACTCTCCCATTTAGAGTTGGCATCGCCAACATACACTTGATTACATTGGCCTTAGATACCACAGTACACTCGGCTGATAGTTAATAATGTCGTAATTTAGTACACGAGAAGTATAGGCATAAGCATAATTTTTCCACCAGGGAGTACCTTGTCTCTAGATCCAAAAGCCTTCTGCTTAGATACAAAATGACTCATTCCTTCCCTTCAAACTCTTGCATTAAGACCAATCCAATTATATGGCTATCAGCCGACACGTACAATTTAAAAGGCTTATCACGCTATGGAGGGACTAGCACAGGTGGAGACTTCATATACTCCTTAATTTCGTCAAATGCCTTCTGCTATACGTCGCCCAACTTAAATTCTTGGTTAGCTTTCAGCTTCAATAAGGGAGAGAATGGCAACATCTTTTCTGATAAGTTTGAGAAAAATCTCCTGATAAAATTAATCTTGATGATCAAAGATTGAAACTGGGTTTTGTTTGTCGGTGGAACTGCTTCATCAATGGCCTTCATGATCTTTTGCCCAACTTCAATCCCCTATCATGGACCATGAAACCTAGGAACTCTCCAGCTGATACTCCAAAAGCACACTTGCTTGGGTTCATCTTCAAGTTGTGCCTCCTTATGCATTCCAAAGTTTCTCGTAGGTCAGCCAAATGTTCTTTGTAACTCTTGGATTTCACAACTACATCATCGATGTAAATCTCAACTATCATGCTAATCAATTTATGAAAGATATAATTGATGGCTCATTGATAAGTTGCACCAACATTTTTAGGCCAAAAGTCATAACCACCCACTCATATAAACCAAGAGCTCCTGGGCACCTAAAAGCAGTTTAAGGAACATCCTCTTTGGCCATGAAAATTTGATTATAGCCCATGTTGCCATCCATGAAGCTGATAACTTTATGTCCTGATGTTGCATCTACTAAAAGATCAGCCATCGACATTGGGTAACCGTCCATCGGCGTGGCTTTGTTCAGATCCCTACAGTTAGTACAAATCCTCAGTTCACCGTTCTTCTTGAGCACGGGGACTATATTCAAAATCCAATCCGCATATCAACACTACCGGATAAATTTTAATGGCCTCATATAACCTTGTAATTTCCTTGAGCCTCATATAACCTTGTAATTTCCTTCTTAATATCCTCAAGTAATTCAGGTTTAAATCTCCTCGGGGCCTATTTAAATGGTTGATATCCATCTTTAATAGGTACCAATGTTCTACAATTGATTGGCTAAGACTAGGCATCTCATAATATTTCTAAGTAAAACAATTTCGATATTCTTTTAAAAGATTTACCAATTCTTTCTTGTATTCAGGATCCAATTTAGCACTTACATACGTCGGCCAAGGTCTATCACTAGGTCCGATATCGACTTCCTCTAGCAAATCAGCCGACGTGAATCTCTGACCTAACTTCCCTTCTGTATCATCAATCGGGGAATCCATTAAGAAACATCCTCAGAGCCGACTGCTTGGATTGGCTGCTGATGTCTATCACCGATTTTGGTGATGCCTTCTTTCACAATTTCGCTGCGGAGGCGTTTGTGTTCCCTTTGTTCATACTCCAAAGGGGCATTTGATTTCGTAGGTAGAGCAAATAATACATTAATATCAGCCAATGGCTTATCCTTATCGGTTGTTTGTTTGACGCGCCATGTACAAGGTATGCTATACTTCTGAGCTTCCAACTCTCTACTCCTTAAGCGTTGAAGTCTTCTTTTATGGCTCCTTGTTAGACCTCCTAGACACCATTGGCCTTCCTACCAAACATACTCTTTCTCTTCATCATGACTGGCCCTACTATGATCATATGCACACTTACCTAGCTGATCATGAACTCTTTTATTTTTTATACATCGATCCATGTCGTTAGATTGAAAACTCAAACATCCATGGATGGACCAGCGGTTGGCTTGAGATTGCCTGAACTCTTGATATTGATTACTATACTCTGGGCAGTTACATCTTGTAGGCAATTTCATACCTTCGTTCCACAAGTGTCGAAAGAAAGGACAATTCCAATGTAACTCAGCTTGTTCTCTTTTATACCTTTCTTCTTCACACCGATGCTCATATTCTTCTTCTTTAAGCCGATGCTGGTGGTCCTTCTCCTTCTGGCGTTGCCACTTGTTCAACAAAATTCTAGAAGTTACACGATGTCGACAGAATATTGTCGGCAGTCCTCTGAGGGGTATCCCACGAAGGTAGATTGATTGGCAGAGATGCGTGTAATCGAGAATAAGAAGGCAATAGAGACACATGAGTTAGACAAGTTCGGACCATCAGCACGATGTAATACCCTACTCCTATGGTCTGTTGGATTGTATTGGCTATCTATTTACACCAGAATTTGGAAGGAGGATCTCAAGAGCTTGAGAACTCCCAAAATCATGTCAGCAAGGAATCAATTGCGTGTGGATCGGAACCAGCTGATTCGGATGCAGCGCTAGAATTGACTTTCTTCAGATAGCGCCAGCAGATAACGATAGAGGCTATGATCGGCGCTGGGATGAGACATGCTGGACTCTACAAAAAGGGAAAGATTAGAGTCCAAGTTATCTTAAATTAGGAATATTTTCATTATACCAAAGATTGTATTGAGTCGTACTCGAGTAAGGTTCATATTTAGACTCCGGGTATAAATACCAAACCCCGGCTATTGTAAAGACATCAATCAATCAAATACAAAGTCAATTACTTTTTTTGGCTCTAGCCACCCCTTAGGAGTAGGAGTAGAGTAGATCTCAGCGAGTTCTTTAGCGAGTACGGCTGCATCGATCCGGTCAACCTCCACTGCTTGTCTATAAGTACCGTCATGGTTTATACCTCTGTTCGTATGGCTGCATCGATCCAGTCGACCCCCACTGCAACTCTGGTATAGGCTAGTTATTGATTCTTGTCTAATTCAAGTATGGCCTGTGTGATTCTGCCTCACACCCCACTGCTTGAATTAGATCAAGGTCAAGTTATCAGCTCTACCTTAGTATGGCAGTCTTTGGTAGATTCATTAAGTTACCGATATTGCTTATTACTTTCATTGTTTATCTAATTACATCAATATCACTCTACCCGATCAAGATTGATCTGAATCGGCCTTATATCTTGTTTAACTCATCATTTGCTAATCTAAAACTAATCTAATCTACATATTAAGTGATGAGTTATGTTTTTCATCGGCTGTTTTTGCGTCAATCTTAATCGTGCATAGCGTGCGGTTAAGGCATGTCCGATCTTGAGTAGATCTATTAGTTAATGAAAACCATTCAATGGCCTGTCATCATAGCCTGTGGGATTCTAATGGGAACGGGGATCCCGATCTTCCGTCAGGTTCAAGATAAAAAACGATTTGTTCGGAGAGCGACACACCGATCCGGCTTCAAATCACAAAGACCCAAACCCTGCAACCTTAGCACCACGTCTCCTCTGGTTATCAACCGTGTCACAATCCAGTTGACCTCACCAAGAAGGCTAATCCCTACTGCGAATCGAAGAACACAAGCAAGAACAAGATAAAAAGCAACTCAATTAAAGTGACAATTGCAGATGAATGATTAAGCACTCGAAGTTGGGGTCTTGCAAACCGATAACGGCGACTGTTCAACGACAGATTGATCTAAAACAAAACCCAAAACCTAATGTAGGTGGTGGCTACTGATTATATAGCCTAAGGGACATCCAAGGATCCCTCTTCACGTCCTAAAGGTGTCCCAACAAGTTACAAGGCCCAACGGCCCAAAAGACGACGACGCAGAGCCATGACAGATTCTGGATGTCAACTTGTTTTGACGATTCCCATTGATTCTGATGGAATTTTGATGTGGGACCACTTCCATTGGTTTCCTTATGAAATTATCTTTCTATCCATATGTGGATCATCAAAAACGGACTTCGGATGCGTCCTGGGCGTCCGTTTTATTGTAGACTGGTCCTGACGGCCGAGACAGACTTGAACTCGGATTGGACTGGGCCTCTGGCTTGGCTTGGACGGTCTTGCTGGCCTCCTAAGGTGGTGGCCAAGGAGGAGGACATCCAAGGCCATCTCTTAGGCATTCTCCATCTTCTTGGGGCATGCTCCAACTTGGGCCTAGGTCCCAAGGATGTCTAACAAGCCCATGACGATAGTGTAGCTCCCGCCAGAAATAGCGACAGAATATATTGGTGATTTGGAGGCCTTGCTAATGTGATATTGAGATGGAACCAGATCTATTTGAAAGCTTATCAAACAAGCTTTCCATCAAGTGCTCATTGACCTCGATCGCACTCCAGATGGATGAGTTATGGCCTTCCCAATGAGGCATTGTCGGGCTGCCGACGAACCGAAAGTTCAACTTTGATGAACTTCTATTATGAAACACATTTGAACCTACAATCAAGTAGTGACATGTACATGTGGAACCAAGTGAATTGTAACCAAAGCCACTATGCAAATGTAGGAACGACCGCACCTTATAATCATTGTTCGTATCCGAAGGTGCCATGTCCTCATCATCCTCCCCTTCTTGACAACAAACCGTCCTCGGTTTGAGCTTAGCTGGTGGACAAGTTGTCGGTAGTAGCCAACATTGCTTCCCTTCTTGAAATTTAACCTGTTGCCTCATTACAAAACTTGGGGATTTCGACATGACAACATTATCGCTATTGGTGCCCTCTAGTTGATCATATTTTTGCACAATGAAAGGAGATTTCAGAGTTGAACAAATATAGATACGATGCACCATATACTCTCCTTTACAATTATATTTGCCAATAAAGTGACATGTACATCTAGATAACCATGGCAATCCTGCACAATTAAATTTCTCCTCCAAACTACTCAAAGCACATAGTGTCTCAAACTCAATATACCCCAAAGTATTTAGAGAAGACAACAATTTTAGTTCATCTTGTTCAGTGGCAATTGGAAGCAATTGTTTATTTTTAGCACAAGTATTTGGTTCCAAAACAAAAGAATCATTCTCATTCACTGGTTGCGGCACATTAATAATCATATCACTATCACACAACTCTTCTCTATCGCAAAGATCAGTAGAACATTCGCCATGTGTCAAAGGTAAATCAATAGAAGATTTTAGTATAGAATTATTAGCATCCTTGGTGGAAAAAATCAGCACATCAAGAGAGCTCTTACCTGATACATTTACCTGTTCTTTCTCAGTCACCTTGTCCTCTTTTTGGGATACATGCTGCAAAATATTAGTTCCAACAAGAGGCAAAGCACTATCTCCATTTTGTAAAAATTCAGATTTAGATGACGGTATTGTAATATCTAAAATAGCCCATTCTTTTCTAAAAGGCTCATTTTTTCTTCTCTCTGCTCTCATGAGATCTTCTCTTAAAATTTTAGTAGCAGTCATAGGTATAAAAGTAATTTTTCTACCATTATATCTGAGTAAATATTTATTAGTAGTTGTGTTGTGCAAAACATTATTTTCAGATATCCATGGCTTGCCTAGCAATAATTGACATGCTTGCATAGGTACTATGTCAAATTCTGCGTTGTCCTTATAAAGACCAATTGAAAACTTAATACGAGCAATTTCAGTTACCTTTATCTTATCCCAAGAATTTACCCATTGCATGTAATATGGATGTGGATGTGGATGTGTGGTCAGACCAAGCTTCTCAACCATCTCTAAGCTTGCAAGGTTGTTGCAAGTCTCACCATCAATCATAACACGACAACATCGTTCCTTCACAACAAAGTATGTTTGGAACAAGTTGTTGAACTGGTTTTGCTCTATCTTCTCCATTTGAGAACTGAGCATGCGCTGTGCAAACTCTGTAGTACATGCGGGAGGTGACGGTGATAACGTTGTTGTAGCAGCGGAGGAGGAAGGTTGTGTGCACGCTCTAGTGACCGCTTTTGCAATTATTTCATCCATCCTTGTAGTCAGTCGGTCCATGATGTCCTGCATTTCACACTTAAAAAGAAACTCGTTGTTTGGCATTGTTAGCAATCAAAATAAATGCCCTATCAACTATTTATTGGTCAGTGGAATCACACTCTCACACGTCTTACCAAGTTCTTACAAGGTTCTTACCAACGCAAAGCAGTGGACTGTACAACCGGTGGCTGGTTCGTGATACCTGTGAGGGTGTGACACTAAGATTGTAAGGGTCTTTTTCTGTACCGATCTGAAGTATATGTGGAGCTTGGGAGGCACGAAAAAGAACAAATATATATATGTGGCACACAAGTCAGTGACAGACAGCAATATTGAATAAATGTCCAGAGCACTTGTCCTAGTTGCTGGCCTATACGTGTTTCTATCACCAGTTGTGATAAACAAGAGAGGAAACAAGGATGAAAGAAAACAAGTATTAAAGGTAGCAACGGATATGAACAAGGCAAAAGGTACCACAAATAATAGAGCTATTGAGTGTTCCTTATGTGCTCCTTTTCGATATCTTCTATTCTCTTTTACTATTTTTTCTTTTATTTTTTTGTCCAATCTTTTTTTCTTTCTTTTGCTCTTTTGATTTTTTTTCTCAGCAAGGAGCACACAAGAATAAACCACAAAAAATTTGAGCTCAATTGAATAAAAGATGTGGCCTATAGAAAATTAGGATTATGCTAAAAAGCATACCAAAACTTGTGGGCCTAGAAACTCAATTTTCCTAATCGAATTTCGCAAATCTAATTTTTGCGAACCCAGCAACCCTGGGATGAAATAGATCTAAAATTTTCTGGCGTTCTCCGTAGATATAAAATTTTCCCTGTTTCGAGTTCGGATGCAAAAGTTATGACTGTTTTAAGGAAGCTGCTCGAATCAGGGTTTTAGTGGACACAAGATGCAAACCGATGGTGATACGGAATAGCGGTGGGTGAAGGGATCAACACAAACTAGAAAAGAACACAATCTAAACCAGCAACAAGACTTTGACCTAGGACACAAACTCAACAAAGCGGACTCTGAAACTGAATCATGCAAAGGCTATGGCGCGGATGGTTATAGGATAGGAAACAAATATGGCATTGGACTATGGGATAAAAGCAAAAACACTCAAACTAAGGGTAAGATGCGAACTTGACGGTATACCTGAAGCTCTGATACCACTTAATGGGAACGGGGATCCCGATCTTCTGTCAGGTTCAAGATAAACAACGATTTGTTCGGAGAGCGACACACCGATCTGACTTCAGATCACAAAGACCCAAACCCTGCAACCTTAGCACCACGTCTCCTCTGGTTATCAACCGTGTCATAATCTGGTTGACCTCGCCAAGAAGGCTAATCCCTGCTGCGAATCGAAGAACACAAGCAAGAACAAGATAAAAAGCAACTCAATTAAAGTGACAATTGCAGATGAATGATTAAGCACTCGAAGTTAGGGTCTTGCAAACCAATAACGGCGACTGTTCAATGACAGATTGATCTAAAACAAAACCCAAAACCTAATGTAAGTGGTGGCTACTGATTATATAGCCTAAGGGACGTCCAAGGATCCCTCTTCACGTCCTAAAGGTGTCCCAACACGTTACAAGGCCCAACGGCCCAAAAGACGACGACGCAGCGCCGTGACAGATTCTAGATGTCAACTTGTTTTGATGATTCCCATTGATTCTGTTGGAATTTTGATGTGGGACCACTTCCATTGGTTTCCTTATGAAATTATCTTTCCATCCATATGTGGATCATAAAAAACGGAGTTCGGATGCGTCCTGGGCGTCTGTTTTATTGCAGACTAGTCCTGACGGCCGAGGCAGACTTGAACTCGGATTGGACTAGGCCTCTGGCTTGACTTGGACGTCCTTGCTGGCCTCCTAAGGTGGTGGCCAAGGAGGAGGACGTCCAAGGCCATCTCTTAGGTGTTCTCCATCTTCTTGGGGCGTGCTCCAACTTGGGCCTGGGTCCCAAGGATGTCTAACAAGCCCATGATGACAGTGTAGCTCCCGCCAGAAATAGCGACAGAATATATTGGTGCTTTGGAGGCCTTGCCGATGTGATATTGAGATGGAACCAGATCTATTTGAAAGCTTATCAAACAAGCTTTCCATCAAGTGCTCATTGACCTCGATCGCACTCCGGATGGATGAGTTATGGCCTTCCCAATGAGGCACTGTCGGGCTGCCGATGAACCAAAAGTTCAACTTTGATGAATTTCCATTATGAAACACATTTGAACCTACAATCAAATAGTGACATGTACATATGGAACCAAGTGAATTATAACCAAAGCCACTATGCAAATGTAGGAATGAGCGCACCTTATAATCATTGTTCGTATCCGAAGGTGCCATGTGCTCATCAGATTCTGCCTCTCACCCCACTATTGACACTGTGGAGTGGGGATCGTTAGTTAGTAGACCCGCTCCTGAGAAGGCATGACCTTAACTGTGCGCTATGCCTGAATCGGCTGTTTAGTCGATATCGAATGCTTTCAAGAACAGTTCACATTACAAGATCATTGAAGTAGAGATAAGTTGAAAGATGTGTTAGCCCCATGATCTTGTTATGGTATTACGGCCTACATGATTCTGCCTGATGCCCCACAGATATTAGTAATGAGTTAGGGTCGTTGAGTCTATTGTTGTTTCTACGGCCTGCATTATTCTGCCTCATGCCCCACTGGTCATGGCGATAGATGAGATCTAACATGTTCATTAGATTTACCTTTATTAAATGATTAAGAGGTGTTGAGTTGTTTCTTTAAATAAAAGGAGTTCGGTTACTTGTAATCATTGGCTTAGTATAAATCAATCATCATTGATATCTTATTACCATTGATTAATATTTGCTTAAATAACATTTATCCTGAATGATAATCAATCCTTCTTATACAACCCCATGAGCTTTAATCGATTCATTTTTGTGAATATGCTGGGATCTGCTATTTAGTCAATTTCCTCTCATATCGGCTCTTAGAGCCGCACATTCAGGACTATCTGGCAACACCGACACGTTCTGCCCTTAATTACTGATAAGTTTTCTCTCCTTGTCAATTGCAGGGTCAAATTGACTGGCACGTCTCGGGAGGATTGCATAGGATTGACCACCCTTGCGCTGAAGCCAGGCAGATCTGCTCCATCAAGCGGACCCTTCCGGCTTGCTGCATGTGTCCTCGGCACAAAGGGGAAAATTCTGTGTCGACACACGTTTCTAGCACGCTCGGTGGGACCCCACAATCATCATGGCGTCTCGCAACAACGACAACATCCTTATGGTACACTATGAAGACCTACCCGATGAGGATAGGGATACCATTAGCAAGGCTATAGAAGAATTTCAGAAGAAGTGTTTGTTGTCCTACACCAAAACACGTGACAGCACAATTATTTAGAAATTTCCACTACCAAGAGTTCTACTACACGGGCAGACAGATATAGTTGAAGCTAAAGATAGGCATTTCTTTACAGAAGCCATAGACAAATCTGCTCATGATGCCATATCAAGCCGCAATGAAGCTTTCGTTAACGCATTTCACAACGCCATGAAAGAGGCGATTCATGGGATTCTAGTTGGTTAGGTTGGATCGACTTGTTACAACATTCCAGATCCATCGACTAAAGGGACTAATCAAGTTGGTACTAGCCATCAAGAAGTAGTACCAACTGGTAATGGTGATGTCTAGACACTTCAAGGTTCATCTGAACAAACTCCAGGCACTGCTACGAATCAGGTATAGTACAATCCTGGACCATCAATACAACATCTACAACAGCCAACGGGGCAAAGTTAGAACCAGATGATCAATTTTGGCACATCAGGCCACATACCATCGTTAGCTCAAAAAATAGCACCATCAATTCAAAAGATCCGTAGAGATATAGATCCTTATGTCTATAATTAGAGACTTCAAGCAGTAAGCCAGCAAAGGCCCAATAGATTGAGATTCCACAAGGCTATCACTATGGCACGGATTATAACACCCTCCACATGATGCCAAATCTAGGATATCAAGGCATGCAAGATTTCAATCCACAGATGGGTTCGCAAGTACCGAGAAATCCAAATCCGCAAGCTGATGAGTTGCGGCTGAAGGTGACTGAGATGACAAAGAATCAGTTCGGTTTGAAGCTGAAGGGGCTGACCTTTTCATACAAAGATCCATATCCAGAATGGTATGATTTGGTCGCTCTTCCTACAAATTACAGGCTCCTAGAGTTCACCAAGTTCACTAGTCAAGATAGTACAAGCACAATAGAACATGTCAGTCGGTATCTTACACAATTGGGTGAAGCATTAGTTGAGGATGCCCATCGGATTTGGTTTTTCTCCTTATCCCTATCAGGGCCAGCCTTCACTTGGTTCTCGTCACTACCAGTCAACTCCATTACTAATTGGGCTGACCTAGAGAAGAAGTTTCATACATATTTTTACACTAGGACTGGAGAAAAGAAGATCACCGATCTGACGACCATGAGATAGAGGACTAATGAATCAGGCACTGAGTTTCTTCAGAGGTTCCAAGAGACTAGGAATTTGTGCTTCTCATTGAGTTTGGCTAATGATCAGCTAGCTGCTTTAGCTATCCAAGGAATGCTATCAATGTGGAAGGAAAAGCTGCTAGGACAAGAATTTGACAACTTGGGTCAATTGGCTCAACAAGTAGCAGCGCTCAACAGCCAATTCCAGAAGAGTACCACCATAGCCGAAGCTTATGACCCATACTCAGCAGATGACGGCTATGAAGATGAAGAAGAGGAGGTTGCTGTAGCTGAATGGAATTGGAGCAAGAAGACAGTAATGGTGCGAAATCCTTGGGGAAGAGGAGTCGAGGAGAGCTATGACTTTGATGTCATGAAATCAGACAAGCTCTTTGACTTTTTACTTGAGAAGGGCTAGATCAAATTGCCGGACAATCATGTTATGTTGCCCCATGAACAGTTAAAGAATAAGAAGTTTTGGAAGTTCCATAATGCTACTTCTCATTCCACTAATGAGTGCAGAATTTTCCGACAGCATATACAGATGGCTATTTAGCAAGGGAGGCTCAAGTTCGATACGCCTCAAAAGATGAAAGTTGATGATAATCCTTTCTCAAGAGATCAAAATATGGTTGATGTTGGGATATTCAAAGGAAAAACTGAGGTCCTAACATCAGCCAAATCAAGAAAAGATGGAACAGTCGATCCCAAGATGTAGATATTGGCTGATGAATACAGAGAGGTTAAAAAACATTGTGATCAGCAAAAGAGCTAATACGAGTAGGGGGGAACGTCAAAGGATGGAGCGATGAGGCCATGAGTCACATCTTGGATCCTATTGAATAAGTGGCGGCAGTAGAAGGAAAAAGATCATCAGCAATGGTTAGAGAATCAAGAATACCAGCGTCAACCGGAAGAAGAAAGGTATGAAAGGAAGCGAGCTAAATTGCACTGGAATTGTCTTTTCTTCAGATACTGCTGGAACGAAGGTTTGAAATTGCCTACCAGACATGACTGTCCAGAATGCAGTAATCAATATTGGGAGTTTAGGCAATCTCAAATCAACCGCTGGTCTATCCATGCCCAGAATGCATATCATCATAATAACATGGATCGACGCTTAAAAATAAAAATATTCATGATCGGCTGGGAAAGAGAGTTGTTGACTAAGACTAGGCTAATCATAAAGAAGGAAACAATCAGAGGGAACATGTTTGGCAGGAAGGCCAATGGTGCCCCGAAGGTTTAACAAGAAGCTAGAAGAGAAGAGTGCAATGCCTAAGGAATAAGGAGATGGAACAGGCTCAGCCATTCGATAAAACTCAAGTGTGGTGTACCAAGCAAATAGCTGATAAGAAGCAACCATTAGCTAATATCCAAATGGCTTTTCTATTGCCATCATAATTCAGAGCTCTGGCAGATCAGGAAGTTTACTTAGACTTCGATGAATCAGAGTATGAAGAGATGGTTGCCAAGTTGATGGTTACACACCAAGCGATATTTGATAAGCCAGTCAAACATCGACACTTGAAGGCTTTATACATGAAAGGTTTTGTTGATGGGAAGCCGATGAACAAAATGTTAGTGGACGGAGGTGCTTCTGTCAATCTTATGCCTTACACTACTTTTCGTAACCTTGGCAAGGGACTAGGAGATTTGCTTGAGACCGACATGATGCTTAGAGACTTCGGAGGGAATACGTCTAAGACCCAGGGGGCAATAAACATCGAGTTAACAATAGGGAGTAAAACTCTGCTCACCACATTCTTTGTCATTGATGGAAAAGGGTCATACAGTTTACTCCTTGATCATGACTGGATTCACGCAAACTATTGTATGCCATTGACCATGCATCAATGTTTGATTCAATGGCATGGGGATGATGTCGAGGTGGTTCGCACTGATGAGTCTGTGAGCATCGCAACAGCCGATCTAGTGTTTTGGGAATTAGGAGACTTCGAATGCCTTTCTGGCAAAACATGGGAAGGAG
The DNA here is from genome assembly GCF_019320115.1 of Miscanthus floridulus. NCBI lineage: Eukaryota > Viridiplantae > Streptophyta > Magnoliopsida > Poales > Poaceae > Miscanthus > Miscanthus floridulus. Next base: position 30,871,495 of record NC_089584.1, on the reverse strand, counting down.
GCTTCATCAGGATTAATAATGAAGGCCAATAGCTAGTTCAAGCAATCGGCTCTGAAAGTTTGTTTTAATCAGTAATCGTGGCGTCGTGTCGACCATTGAGTTAAGGGAAAATAAACATTGAGTCTTGGAAATGGGTTTAGGCCGGCGCATGTGAATGTTGAATTAAAGTGTAAGTGCGATTCAGAGTTAATAGATTTCTTAAGAGAAGTTATGTTTCGCTTAATAGGATGCTTGACTCAGATTGATCGATCATTTGATCTTTGGAATGAAAAATGCATGAAGAGATGTTATTCTGACATCTGAATTTGATAGCCGATTCGTTCTCGGCTCCAATAGCCGGTACTAGGAAGGTATCACCTCTAGTTGAAAAATGAAAGATCTTCGAAGACAGTAAAAGCCGATACGATATGTATCACCTATAGAGCAAAAACAAAAGCAAAAACGATCATACACAAGGACACTACATTGAAGCATGTTCATGGAGGAATAGGAGTCTTTGTTTGTCAGGATTACCCTAGGTACAAACTAATCAAAGACTTTGTTCACCACATCCTGAGCAGGGGTGATGTCCACAATGGCCTCTGCTACTGTGGTGAAGTCTTCTATCAAATCTTCATGCCCCTCAGGGCCATCACCAGTTGGGACGCCAATCTCCATGGCGTGAAGATCGTGCCCGGTTTGGACCTGCGTCGTGGTTAGCACCACAGACGCACCGTAGCAAACACCATGAAGAGCAACCTACTAGACGCGGGTCGGAATGTCTTGGAGACGAGCATCAATAAGGGAACCCCATGCATTAATGGCGTCTGCAGCCATGTTTGCCGCCAGTTGGAGAGACTCCAACTACACCATATGAGCTGGCGATTACAGAAAACTATCAAGACAAAGATAATGAGAACCAGAATAGAAGCATTCCTAGAATTCATCTTACCTGCTACCGCGGCATCAGACTCTACCAGCCATGCTCGGACGACGCTGGTGTCCTCCTCAGCCACATTGAGGGCCACTTGGAAAATCCCAGATGAATCTTGAGCTGGCAGTTATTCTGGATCACCTCGGAATAGCGATCCTTGGCCGACCTCCATTCCCGGAAGAAGCGCCAGGCATCATCGCTGTCATACGAGTTAGACGAGCTCGACGATGAAGCCGGCGCGGAAGATGCAGCATCAGCAGGTTTATGAGTCCTAAAGAAAAGATGAAAGTTGCCATTCACGACAAGCCTATAGGAGAGTCAGACTAGGTCATCATCAGGGATAGAAAAGTTAGCAGTTTTACCTCATGCGTCAGAGAAACCGGTTTGTTGGCATGTCCCCTTCAGGAATCTCCTCTGCCACGCGCTTGCCTCGGTTACCCTCGCTAGCCATTAGAGATAGTTGGATCTACGGAAGGGAGGAAGAAAACTGCTACGGGGTTTTTGCTAGGCGAAAGAGAGCGAAAGAACAATTGCGAATGGATATGTGTTTGAGGCCGAAGCCCTCGCCTGGTATTTGAAGGCGCAAAGCGAAGAGGCGGACGCCTTGGGACACGCAAAAGGCAACCGCAGTTAATAGAAGGCAGAACGCTGCTTCACCAGTGCCAAAGAGAATACGACATCTAGTGACTAAGGATAGGAGATCGAATGTCTCTCTTAATGCAAGCCGTGTTTTTCGGACCTAAGTGGGATTAAGATTGGGAGTCTAGAATCGGCTATTATCAGAATTGGCCCTTTAGCCGAAGCAGAAGTGATCGATTGGCTGTAATGGTTCTTTAGCCTCTTGCCTATTCGAGTCCCCCTGGCTAGAAGGGTTTCACGATCGAACAAACTCCTCTGAGCCTGTTTCATCTTGGAAAAAGGAGACAAGACTCTAGGGAAGACTGGGAATGGATTGCCCTTAATGACCAGGCGCAGAGGAGCTGATGTGATCGCCTTATGAACTTGTGCATAAAACATGATGCAGTCTATCCTTGGGAAGTTCAAAATGGATCAAGGCATGTTATGATGCAGAGTAATTTATCAGCCGAAGTCTACCAGGGTCTCATGATGGATGACTTAGATGACTTGAGTTGCCTTCAGCTATGTGCTCTTGAAAAGGCATTGAAACCAATAAACCAAAGGTCACAAAATATTACGATTAAAAGGTCAAGAATGAGTAATCATCTGAGAAAGATTTGGATTGGAGAGTAAAATTGACGATCAAATCAAAGGGCAGCAAATTCGGCAAAAATGGTTATCTGATTAAGAATGACCTTATCAGATCAAGCGCTATGTGCCAGGTAATACTTATATTTTGGAAATACTAAAAGAAGAAGAAGGATTCGGCAGAGCAATTAGATAGGGAATATTTGAAGGAATATTACCCTCACGTTTGGATTAATACTAGGCAACCAATTTGCTCGATTGACAGCCCTAATAGCTGGTACCACAAGGGTATCGCTTTCGGTGCAAAAACAAACCCAGAAAGGTAAAAGCTGGTATAATGTGTGTCACCCACAAGAGCAAAGCAAACATGAACAAAGTAATGCACATAGCATGGAGTACGGAACAAAAGAAGAAATCGTCCAAGACAGAGGAATTGTTTGCTAATATCACATATTATAGACTACGGGCTGGGGAACACTTTAGCTATTATATATCATCGACTTTGAGAAGTGATCACCATCGAACCATGGCCAGAGTCGATTATGCAAAGGAGAGACATTCAATGAGATTCTAGCTAGGCCGATCAATTGATGCGAGTCATTTTTCGATCCCTAGCCATGGCCTTACATATATAGCCCGTAGAGGTAGATCTTGCCAGTGGTATGAATTTGAAATCAGATACGGAAAGGGGTCGACGCTTCGAGGATTCAGGTAACAAAAAATGAAGAGATAACATATTCAAACTCATTGCTCTCCCAAGTTATAGAATGCCATGGGATAGATACAAAAGATTTATATTTACCAGTGATCAACACACCAAGGCCTCTTTGGATTAAAGGGAGTTCGAATCCCCACAAGGCCGAAAGTCATCATGAACCAAGTCACATCGGCCCGTTGGTAAAATTGCGATAAGAAAAGGAAAAGGCTGCCTGACTAGCAGATACCCATAGGTTTCTAGGTGACTGGGGAAGCCGTTGGAAAGAAGCCTCCTGATAGGCATTTGATGAAATGAACAAGGGAAAAGTGTCCACACATTCTAGCCCTTGCAAACACTAGAACAACTCTATGAGCATGGTGAGAAGACCTAGGTGCGTCACAAGACTTCTTCTAGCCGCAGCAACTGATCCTCTTGCTCGACAAGGTGCTAGAATGGGCGACACAATCACCCTATGCACAAGAATTCTTCTAACCCGCTCAAGATCTTTATTGCAAAGAGATAGGCCATGGAGGGTCAGCAGGGTTGGGAGCACTTGAAAAGATAGATGGAAGAAAAACATGGCTGAAGTGTCGAGTTGCTCTCGCTAGGGTCAGACGAGCGTTTTATAGCCGGTCCAGGAAGGTGAATCCAAATGCCCGTGAAACAGTGGTGCTCTTGCAAAGGTTTTGAGGCATGGGCTCGTGAATGGATGTAAGTGGTGACAAATGGTGGACCCTAGATCAAGGTTCTCTACCCATGACTGTGGACCAATCCAGGATGCAAACAGGATAATTTTGGAATAAAATTACTTTTATCCCAAAATTGGGGGGCATGTGTTTACACCAGAATTTGGAAGGAGGATCTCAAGAGCTCAAGAACTCTCAAAATCATGTCAGCAGGAATCAATTGCATGTGGATCGGAACTAGCTGATTTGGATGCAGCGCTAGAATCGGCTTTCTTCAGATAGCGCCAGCAGATAACGACAGAGGCTATGATCAGCGCTGGGACGAGACATGCTGGACTCTACAAAAAGGGAAAGATTAGAGTCCAAGTTATCTTAAATTAGGAATATTTTCATTATACCAAAGATTGTATTGAGTCATACTCGAGTAAGGTTCATGTTTAGACTCCGGGTATAAATACCAAACCCCGACTATTGTAAAGACATCAATTAATCAAATACAAAGTCAATTACTTTTTTCGGCTCCAGCCACCCCTTAGGAGTAGGAGTAGAGTAGATCTCGGTGAGTTCTTCAGCGAGTATGGCTGCATCGATCCAGTCGACCTCCACTGCTTGTCTATAAGTACGTCATGGTTTATACCTCTGTTTGTATGGCTACATTGATCCGATCGACCCCCACTGTGACTCTGGTATAGGCTTGTTATCGATTCTTGTCTAATTCAAGTATGGCCTATGTGATTCTGCCTCACACTCCACTGCTTGAATTAGATCAAGGTCAAGTTATCAGCTCTACCTTAGTATGGCAGTCTTTGGTAGATTCATTAAGTTACCGATATTGCTTATTACTTTCATTGTTTATCTAATTACAGTAATATCACTCTGCCCGATCGAGATTGATCTGAATCGGCCTTATATCTTGTTTAACTCATCGTTTGCTAATCTAAAACTAATCTAATCTATATTTTAAGCAATGAGTTTTGTTTTTCATCAGCTGTTTTGCATCAATCTTAATCGTGCATAGCATGCGGTTAAGGCATGTCCGATCTTGAGTAGATCTATTAGTTAATGAAAATCGTTTCATGGCCCATCATCACGGCCTATGGGATTCTGCCTCTCACCCCACTATTGACACTGTGAAGTGGGGATCGTTAGTTAGTAGACCCACTCCTGAGAAGGCATGACCTTAAATGTGCGCTATGCCTGAATTGGCTATTTAGCCGATATCGAATGCTTTCACAAACAGTTCACATTACGAGATCATTGAAGTAGAGATAAGTTGAAAGATGTGTTAGCCCCATGATCTTGTTATGGTATTACAGCCTGCATGATTCTGCCTCATGCCCCACTGGTCATGGCGATAGATGAGATCTAACATGTTCATTAGATTTTCCTTTATTAAATGATTAAGAGGTGTTGAGTTGTTTCTTTAAATAAAAGGAGTTCGGTTACTTGTAATCATTGGCTCAGTATAAACCAATCATCATTGATATCTTATTGCCATTGATTAATATTTGCTGAAATAACATTTATCCTGAATGATAACCGATCCTTCTTATACAACCCCATGAGCTTTAATCGATTCATTTTTGTGAATATGCTTGGATCGACTATTTAGTCGATTTCCTCTCATATCGGCTCTTAGAGCCACACATTTGGGACTGTCTGGCAACACTGGCATGTTCCGCCCTTAATTACTGATAAGCTTTCTCTCCTCGTCAATTGCAGGGTCAAATTGACTAGCACATCTCAGGAGGATTGTGCAGGATTGACCACCCTTGTGCTGAAGCCAGGCGGATCTGCTCCATCGAGCAGATCCTTCTGGCTTGCTGCATGTGTCCTCAACACAGAGGCAAAAATTCTATGTTGACACTATCGTATGATATTGCGTGTCTTTGGAGGGGGTCCTTGCCCATCTTATATAGTTTGAGGGGTAGTGTTACAAGTTGGTTAGATATAGGAGATAACTGGAAAGTAATAATGATTACAGGAATCATGAGATCATACGTATCCTAATAGATCTTATAGTATCTTTAGGATATCTAGGACGCGCCGAGCAGCGTTGTGCCCCGCAAGGCTTCATCTTGTGGGCTGGGCCACCCCTGGGGGCATAGCCCATGTGGTCTTCCATGGGTATCTAGGGTCGTACCCTCCACAGCTAGTCCCCGAGCACCTTGTATATGTTGTGCAACGCCATCTTGAGCTTGTCCAAGCAGGTGCAAACAAAGCCAAGCAGTCAAAATCATGGTCCAACCATCATGATGAGTTGCCAAGCAGTTGTGAACCATCACCGAGCAGTTGTGAACTATCACCGAGCAGTGTGAACTATCTCCAAGCAATGTATCCCAAGTTAGGCTTGCCATAAGGATGTAAGGAGCTCAAGTCCAAAATTGAAAATTTCCTCGCAGTGGACCAAGTGTGCCCACTTTGAGTCTGTCCACGAGAAAGGGAGATAGTCTTCTCCAACTTTAGGAGGCATGGAGTCTTCCAGATTAAAGAAAACACACTCACTGTGAGGTGAAGTGTGCCCACTTAGTCCCCAAGCCTGACAGTAGGTGACGTAGTCACATGGTGTCAGGGTCTAAAGTAGAAGAAAAATAGAAGACCGACCGAGCAAGCAGCCAGTTCCTAGGCGTAGCCCTAAGATGAGAAAAACACATTTACCGCAAGGTGAAGTGTGCCCACTTAGTCCCCGAGCCTGACCATAGGTGACGTCGTCACGTGGTGCTAGGGTTAGAAACAATAGTCAATAGAAGAAAGTCCCTAGTGCGGTGAGGAACCAAGTCATATTATTAACGCAGTCCTCAAGCCACAAGTGGAAATCTTGGAGAAAACAAATCATGGAGAAAAAACTAGAGTAACGGCTATACAGTAGGAGTTACTGAGCCTTAATGGATTGCAGAGAAGTTGGCAAATATTCGGTGAACAGTAACAAATTGTGGCAAAAAATGGGCGATACGGGCTACAATTGCGCGAAAGCCCAGGTAATGGCCCACCACGCCGTTTCGAAGAATTCGGAGAGGCACAAATCTTGGAGCGGTTTCCCTAAAACCCTCGAATGCGAAAGGTGGGGGGAGTGCTTTGTAACTGTGTTGCCACACCCTGCGCTCCCACCTTTGCCACTTTGCTACTTTATCTTCCTCCTTAGCCCTCACACTTGCAGATTCACACGCGCTTCCACCGCCAATCCCAAAGCAGATCTGAGAGATGGCACCGAAGAGGGGAGTTGGAAACCCAAAGAAGGCTGGCCGTCGAAGCTAGCCGTGATAATGAGTGGGTGTCGTCGCTCATGGGGGAGGCAGAGATCAACAGGATGGTGGAGGCAGGTGTTCTACCAGACCATGTCACCGTCGGATGGCGGCCAGCCAACGGTGAGCCCTACCCAATGCCTCATACCGATGAAGCTGTAGTTTTTTAGGATTACTTCTGGCGTGGATTAGGATTTCCCATCCATCCTTTCTTGAGGGATCTACTAGAGTTCTAGAGAGTTAGTCTGTGCAACCTCCACCCAAACACCATCTTGCACATCTCTATCTTTATCCATTTCTGTGAGGCATATCTCAGAGTTCTTCCCACTTCAACCTCTTCCATCATCTATTCCGGCTAAAGAAGAAGGGTGGTGGTGGTTCTAGGGTGGTCGGCGGCATGTATCTGCAACTCCATGACGGGATGGCAAGTGAGTACCTCACTGTACCACTGAACATGTCGCTGAAAGGGTGGAATGCCAGGTGGTTCTACATGAAGCAGAGCCATCTTGCCATCCGTTGCGATGTCGACCACATCCCAGAGAACCAGAATAGCTGGTCCGAGAAGCCGAGCAGTGCCGATATGGAGCAGGTGAGGGACCTCCTTGACCTAATAAAGGGCGTGAAGACCAACAGCGGACTAGTGATAGCGAGCTTCATAGTGCGTTGTGTCCAGCCCTGCAAGGAGAGGGCCCATGTGGGCCTTGACTTCAAAGGGACACCAACGGCACCCGAGAGAGGACGAAGAGGCTATCGTGGGATGACGTGCTAGAGCGGGCCACGGAGCTATTTGCTCCAAATGCCTCATTCAGCGTGTCAAGGTAGACTAGGCCCTTCAACTGTACGAACCCACCTCCTTAGGTAAACATCTCAATTGGTTGTTCCTAAACCTTTTTATCTTGTACCATTGCCGAGTAGTGAACTAATTCACTTGTGGTAAGATCCATTCATAGGAACGAGTGACATACTTCTCGAGCATGCTGAGGAGCGACTGGCCAAAGGCAGTGGATGCCCGGCCAACAACTTAGCCTAAGGAAGGTGCCATTAGTGCCTTGTCGGAGTCTAGAGGCATGGACGCTAGTCGAACAGAGAGTACCCCTCGGTGTCAGAGAAAGTCTGGGGGAAGAGGGCAGCGGTAGATGAGCCAGCCCAAAGGAAGAGGAAGATGGTGAGTGCTATTCCCCACAAGCCAGGCAGCATCTCGCTTGGTGATGATCTGACCACTCGAACGTAGACTATGGTGATGTCCGAGTGGTTGGATGACGACGGGGCTCTAGTGGCTCCTCCATCGAGCACTAAAGCGCCTCCGCGCAACACACGTGCGGAGGTGCAATCGAAAGGAGGGGAGGTAGTCCCTGAGCAGCAAGTGAAGGGAGTCCTTGAGCAGTAGGCGAAAGAAAGGCCGACGGTGGAGGCCGCGAGACCTCCACCTCAGGGTGTGCAGGTTGACCCTAGGGCCACGCCTAGGGGCCTAGGTAGGCATCGTCGGTTCAAAAAAGTGTACCAGGAGGCCGATGTGTAAGTATCCTTGCCTTGGACTTATTTTGCTATTGAATCCTTATCTTTGTGGTGATTGACAAGCTACTCTGATGTAGAGCGAGGTGTATGGAGGATTTGAATCTGTCCGTCCAAACTGGCAAACAGTTGGGGCTGGTCCTGATGCGGAGGCAATGCCGGCAGACCCTGTCCCGGAGTCCCTGGGCGCTCGGCGGCCTATGGAGGAGTCAACCACCACTGCTGATGGACTTGGCAGTGGAGAATGGTTGGTGCCGATGGCGGACGAGCCGGCGGCGATGCCCGGGACAATGGTGGGAGCCACCAGGTCTTCGGAGGCAGAAGCTGGAGTTGCCGACGCCACGCCGAAGTCTAGAGCAGAGAAGCCAGTGGTGCTAGAGGAGCATATGGCGCTTCATGAGACATTGAAGGGCGTGGTTGGACATGCTATGTTGTCACCAAGCCCCCTAATGGTTCCCTAGGCTACGAAGGAGGACGAAGTGGAAGAGATTGAGCATGAGGAAGCTCACCCTCAAGCCATCCAGATCCTCCATAAGTGGGGCGATGAAGTTGTGGTGGTGGAAGAGGAGGACACCACCAGGGAAGTTAGAAGGCTAGAGTCCTCCCTTCAAATGGTGATGAAGTAGATCAAGGTTAGTATTGCATTGGTAATGTCTGTCTATGTCATCGGAGAATGGAGTTCTTCATAATCTTGTTGCTTTTGTAGGGCATATCACGAACTGCTGAACAATGGCGACAGCTGATCAAGAGGATTGAGCCCCTCACTGAGGAGAATAAAAAACTAAGGGAGGCGGTGAAGCTTATGGAGAAAAACATCTAGAGGGCCCAGCACGATCGTAATCTTACCAAATCCAATGCGCAGGATCTGGAATACTAGAAGGGTGTCCTATCCAAGCAGCTGGCGATCATGTTCGAGCAGTTGTGGGGTAGCTCCGAGCAGCTGGAATGCAACTCCATGTAGCTGATGAGTCTTTTTGAGAAGCTAGAGCATAAATCCGAGCAGCTGAGAAATGCCTTCGAGCAGAGAAAAGGTATGGTGGATCAGTGAATTTGCTTTGCATTACTGAACAGTCTTATTGTTGCTGACGACCACTATGCTTGTAGAGCAAGATGTGGAGCTCGGTCAGTTGTGCCAAGTCATTGGTCAACTCTAGGAGGAGGAGGAGAAAGCGTCTGGGCAGGCAGAGATGCTGGCTGAGGAGCCAAAAGGTGAGTACTTCATGGCCGGAGTTATTGCTGAAGTGACTTCTTCATTTAACGCATCCTTTTGGTGCCTACAGAATACCATCAAAAGACCCAAGCCTAGTTTGATGTGTTGGAGTAGGAGGCATAGACACAAAGGCGAAAGATTGACGCTATGGTGGCTGGAGTCAGGCCGATGCTTGACTGCATCAACATGGAGGCAGCTCCTCAACCCGATGATAGGCTGCCTCGTCCAGACACCATCATCGATAGGTGCAAGGCAGCATGGGAGAACTTCAAAAGCTTCAACCACGATGCCACTATCTCCGCCGTGCCCCATGCTTTGGTAGTAGTCTAGTCTCATTACCCTACCATCAATCTATGAGCAATGGGTGATGGATTTGCCAGAGGCACTGGTGCGACAAAGTAGTAGGAGCTAGAAGATGAGGTGGAGGACGCAGCGAAGAGGCTGGCCAAAGATGTCAACCTGTTCGATGAGGTGGACGGAGAGAGCCAAACATAATGACCTACTCAGAGAGTGATCTATAACAGCTAGAAAGGATAGTTAAAATGCGTGAGGGCGCAGACAATCATTTATGTATATGTATAAATGTTGTAAAGTGACATGTGGATGTTTATGCAGTTTGGTAGTATTTCATTGAAAAATCATTGTAGTGTTAACCCTAACGCAATTATATGTGGTATAAGTTGCGTCCAAGCAGTTAGTTCTTTACTGGGCTCTTGGCCTTGGCTAGCCCGTATTCCATAACATCGAGCGCGGAGCCCGTGCACGTGTAGGAGGAACAGGCATGACCAAGGAACCGCAGCCGACCACCCATAACGTAGAGCGCAGAGCCCGTAGCACATGTAGGGAGAGATCGGAGACTAGGTCTTCTCCAAAGAGCATAGAGCAGAACGTGTGTTTCTCGGTGGTTGGCAAAGTGTCTTGGAGATATGGAGAAACATGGCGGAGCATTTATGGAGATTACGTATTGGAGTTTGTTTGGGAGTAGCATAGAGCTGGCGACCACAAATGGAGATTAAACTATAATGGAGAAATAATAGAGACAAATTATGCCGACAAAAACTTCATTCATTATGGAGTGGAGAGTACATATCTAGAGCATTTCAAGGATAGAAACATATCAGGTGCTTGATGTGCTATGAATTGGGAATATCTATTCCATCCAAGTCACATACCCGATAAGACCCTGGTCAGGTAACCTCTTTGACCACGTAAGGCCCTTCCTAGGGGAGGAGAGTTTGTGCATCCCATCAGTTTTCTATTTTCTACGGACAACGAGATCGCCGACAGCAAATGAATGACCTTAGATGTTGCGGTTATAGTATCTCCACAAGCCTTCTAGGTATTTGGCTGTGTGGATGCAAGTGATCAGGCATTCTTCTTCGGCCCTATTGATGTACTCTGTCCGAACAGCTATGGCTTGCTCTTCATTATAATGTTCCACCCTAGGTGCTTGGAAGGCAATGTCCACTGGTAGTATGGCTTCTGAGCCGTAGACCAAGAAATATGGAGACAGACTGATGCTGCGACTAGCTTAAGTGCGCAGTCCCCATACCACAACTGGTAGCTCTTTGAGCCATCTGCCTGGATGCTTTTCCTCTTTCTGATATAGCCTCTTTTTGAGGGCATCAAGGATCATGCCGTTCGCTCGTTCAACCTGGCCATTGGCTCTAGGATGGGCAACGGAGACGTATTTGATGGAGATGCATTGGTCTTCGCACTAGGATATCTAGGTCATCGGTGGGCACCATCTTGGCATCGGTGACCATGCTAGCCATCTAGATGGAGAGGTCGGTGGCTTCGGTGAGGGCGAGACTCTATCTCGCAGGCATAGGCAATGGAGAGGTTGGCCCATAGGGCTAGGACTCCTACAGGTGAAGGCATCTTTAGCACCAGATAGGCATAGTGCGGTACGGCCATGAACTTGGCTAAAGCTGGCCGACCAAGTATGGCGTGGTAGGTGGTGTTGAAGTCGGTAACATAGAAGTTGATGTGCTCAATGCGATAGTTGTTCGCCGTGCTGAACTGTACTAGGAGTGTGATCTCTCCAAGCGGTTTGGATGCCTAGCCAGGTACCACACCCCAGAAGGAGGAGTCAGAGGGTGTGAGGTCTCCTATCCTAAGGCCCAACTCCTTTAGGGCTCCGGCGAAGAGGAGGTTCAAGGCGCTTCCGCCGTCGATGAGTACTTTCCTAATGGTTGCATCAAGAACAAGGGAGAAATGCCCTATGTAAGGGATGTCCACCCACTGGTCGGCCCTACTAAAGGTGATGGGGACCTCAGACCAGGGGCGATAGCTAGGGTTAGCGATGGCATCTTCCACGTTGACGACGAGCACCCGGCGGGCGGTGAGCTTCTGATCTCTTCTGCTCTCGATGGCGGCGAGGCCCCTGAAGATGGTGGCAACCACTTTGTCATGATCCTGGAAGGCGTTGTTGTTGCCCCTAGGTGGTTGGCGGCCTTTGGCTCCATCGTTGTTGTCATTGTCTGACTTTTTTGCCTAGAACTCCTTAGCCAAGCCAAGGCAGTCCTTCATCTTATGCTTGCTATTTTTGTGGAGGGGGCATGGGCCTTCAAGGATCTTCTTGTACTGCTCATCATTGTTGTGCTTGGCATGAGGATCGTCAATGACGGTGATGATGTTGTTTGGTCGATGGCAGCGATATTAACCAGATTTGGACCCTTCTGGCCGATCACGGCCACTGTCCTGATGGTGACTACGGTCATCATAGCGGTGGTCGCTATGGCACCGGTTGTTGGGTCGCTCATCGCTCCAGCGAGTTGGGTGATGAGTGCCCGCATCCTCATTGAAGCGTACTTTGGCCTCTTCGGTGTCGATGTACTAATAGGTGGTTGTTATCATCTCACCGACCCCCTTAGGTGGCTTACCATTGAACTTGGAGCAGAGGTCGTGGTGATGGAGTCCTCGGACAAAGGTGGTGATGACCTCAGCTTCCATGATATTAGGAATAGAATTCCTCATCTCAGAAAAGCATCTAATGTAGCTGTGGAGGAGCTCAGACGGCTTCTGGTAGATGTGGTTCAGATCGTGCTTGGTGCTCGACCAAGTACATGTAGCCATGTAGTTGTCGATGAAGACATTCTTCAGCTCTTCCTAGGATCCAATAGAGTCTGGGGCAAGCCTTGTGAACTAGTTCATCATAGTTGGCATGAGCATGATGGGAAGATAGTTCACCATGATGCTGGTATCTCCCCTGGCGGCGTGCACAGCAGTGGAATAAGCTTGTAGCCACTGTGTAGGGTTCGTCCGTCCTTCATAGGGCTCGACCCCAGTGATTTTGAAACCATAGGGCCACTGGAGCATCTGGAGTGCCCTTGTGAATGCTCAGGGCCCTTCAGGATCCTTGCCGTCATGATCTGCGGCGTTGTCGACGTTGAGTGGCTAGAGGGCTAAGTCTGGATTACCGAACTCTTGCTCGTATTCTTGACAGCAGCATACCTCTTCTTCATAGCAGGAGAAAAGGTGCCCTTCGATATGATGTTGCACATCTCAAAGATTGTTAAGGTGTGCTTGAACATCTTGTTCGACTTCCTGGTCATGTTGGAGAGGGTGGTTGACGCGGTTGCCCATAGCTCCCCCCTGGAGAGGTTGTCTATCATCACAGTGCTGGTCGGTGAAATGACTTTGGCTAGGGCAGCGATTGTGTAACACCTTAAAATTTGCCTCTTTTGAAATGGAGTTAAAATGATTTAAGTTGGAATTTTTGTGCACATGAAATATAGGGAAATAAAAATCTTCATTTAATTAAAATTCATCATAAGGTAGCAACATGTTTGAGCATCCATGCCATTGCATTTGATTTATTCAATTGAGTGGATTTGAGTGAAAATTCAAATTGGTCAAAATTGCTTTTGCAAATGAAATTAAAAATGGCTTTGAAATAAAAGAAAACGAATTAGAAAATGAAAGAACTTAAAAGTTATTTTTGGAAAACTTACCCAAAATTGGTTCATTAATGTTTGAATTAAAAAGTGTATTTTAAATCATATTTATACTTGAAATCGGTTCATATTTGAAATTGTTTTGAATTAAGAAAAGAAAAAGAATTTGGAAATAGAAAAGGATTTTGAAAAAAAACTCTCTTTCTTCATTTTTAGCCCCGCCCTAGATTCAGCCTGGCCCTTCACTCCCTTCCCCTTCTTAGCTTTGGCCTACTGGCGGCCCAGTAGCCTCCTCTTTCTTCCTCCCCTTGGCCTGCTCCACGTGGCCTGCTCGTGGCCCGCACGCGCCGTTGCCCCGCGCGCCTCCCCTTTCTTTCCTCCTCCCGCGCTCGGCCCATCCCATGTCAGCCCAGCTCCCCCACGGCCGCTTTGGTCCTTCACCACAGCGCCTACGGCCGCATGCGCCCGTCCACCCCCTCTCACTGCCCCGCTAGCCCCGCACATCAGCGTTCCCTTTCCTTCCTTTCCCCCTGCTTCTTTCCTTTCTTCCTCACCGACGATGGTGCGGCCAAACATGGCAAGCCGCCGCTGCCTAGCATGTAGGGAAGGCGACTAAATCACCGCG